>NC_044496.1:38618771-38631271 GCF_902362185.1 Chanos chanos
CACACACCACTGCACACAAGCGTTCTCACAACGCTAACCACCGTTAGAGTGTCAAACTGAGCCGATTCAAGAGGGAGAGGAAAGGGAGAGGGGGGAGAGAGAGAGAGAGAGAGAGAGAGAGAGAGAAAAGGAGGATTTGGCTGAAGTGTTTTTATAGGCTATATCACTGGCAATATAGTACATTTACATTCGCAATAAAATATAAGAGATGGAGAGAGAGAGAGAGAGGAGAAGAAGTAGAGAAAGAGAAAGAGAGGGTTGCAACAGGACCAGAGAAGCTTAGAGAGAGGAGCACAGACAGAGAGAGAAACAGAAGAACATATAGAAGAAAAGACAGAGAGACAGAGAGAGAGAATGAGAGATTATGTAGGAGAGGTCCATTAAGAGTCCAGACACGTTGGGGCCAGTTTTCTTATGTCATCTCACACTGCCTCTCCCCCTCTTTACCCATCCAATAGCACTCTCCCTTTTAATCAATAGAGGAGCACTTAGACTCTAGCATAAAGAAAGAGAGAAAGAGAGAGAGAGAGAGAGAGAGAGAGAGAGAGAGAGAGAGAGAGAGAGAGAGAGAGGCCTGCTCATTAGGCCTGAGAAAGGTCTTGGTTGGGGGAGGTGTAACACACACCCACACACACACACACAGACACACACACACACACACACACACACACACACACACACACACACACACACAGAGTACGGTGTTCTCATGCTGTCCATGACATGGACATTAGTTTCCCATAAACAGCCTCATCTGTGAAGAGAACCTCTGACAGCCAAACAAACATTTTTGACTGGAATGTTGTTGTGGACCACAACAATGTTTACTGGGCTAGAAATACCAGAGCAGATTTCAGAGAAACAAATCTCTGACTTTATCTTTAGCCTCAGTCACAAAAGAATGTGTCTGTGTGTGTGTGTGTGTGTGTGTGTGTGTGTGTGTGTATGAAAGTATATTACTGCTAGCATGGTACGACTTAATTATATTTCACTGGTGACTAGCTGATAGTAGCAAAGACATCTTCATTAAAAACTCTCCCCTTCTTCACTGTGAGAGGTCATTTCACAGCAGTGATATGGACACAATGAAATACTCAGAGCTTAACACATTTAGAGGTAAAGAGCACATGCACAAACCAAACAACACGGTTCACTAAAGGGCAGGACCCAGAAAAAGAGAGAGAGAGAGTTCTCACAGTTCATACTCACGGCCCTGGCCTGTTTTTAGGCGCGGCCGGCGTGTATGGGGCTGTTCCCTCCGGAATGGAACAGCACTTCCATCCCTCTCTCCTTTCCTCCACGCAAGAGGGAGACCCATTTGAGGAGTGAATTATTTATCTTTAGACAGATGCAGCTTTTTATTGAGTAAATAATTCAGGAGCGGCCTCCTGCCTGTGCTGTTCCCGGTTTCGTGGATCTCTGTAGTCCTGGGTCCAGGCAGAAGCAGCTTTGAGGTCTTCTCCGCTGCCTTGCTTTGGACCCTGGTTCTGGGCCTCGTGCTAATGCAATGGCCCATTGTGTCTCTGGCTTTGGCCTGGGAGCTAAGCACTTCTCTCCCTCTTTAAGAGGGAACAAGCTGAGAGTAGAGCACTATTTGTGCTGAAAGGTTTTTTTTCTGACTGTCAGAGAAGAACAATGGGCAGACTTTGAAAGATGGATTGGATACAGTGTGTTTCCTTTTTTTCACAAAGAGCTTATGCAAATACGCGTCTTGGTGGCTTTTGGGTCATGAGTCTTTCGAATGCATTTAGTAGACTGACACAGACACACGCATACACACACACTCACACACATCAAATTTCCATAGCTTGTTCCATCATTATAGCTGAAAGATGATGAAAGACTATACTTCCCATGATGCAACATTACGGGATGCATTTCTCTGAGCGTATTCATAGTAAAGGAGAGAACTGGATAGAAAGCAATGCAGTTAAGTGATCGTATTTACATAAGCTATCTCCATGTAACCCTGTATTACTCCTGCCATTACTGGAGTGTGTGGGAGTACACATGACAGAGCAGCATCAATTTTAGAGAAAGAGAGGGTGGATGAAGTGTAAGCACACACAAACGCACACAAACGCACACACAAACACACACACACACATACACACACACACACACACACACACACACTTAATCACTTCAAATTCACTACAAAATTAGAGGATGAATATGAAGGGGCATGCCAAGAGGCCATGTAACACAGGGGTTAAGAATACATTTAAGAGACTACGTCTCTCTTATTTGGGATTACAATTAGAATGATAAATTGTGTAAGGGGTTTCCCTCTCTGAGCTAATGAATGAAAGAGAACATTTGAATAAGATTATGTTTGATCTACTTCTGCTGAAAGAAACTAATCATCCACAGCTCCAGGTCTGGTGTTATTTATTCTGACTTAACTAACATTGACCTGAAATCTAAATCGCAGTGTGCAAAGTCTGCTACCAGATTAAACTCAGACTGCTAAATGTACTTAAATCATTCCATCAAAGAAATTAACAGTGTGGGGGAAAAAAAGAACATGGGATCCCTCCATAGTCTTCTCTTTTACTCTCACTCCAGACAGACATGTAGGATGAATTGGAGCTGGGAGAGAAACATTGCCAGAGAGGGACAGAATGGACAGTGGCAAATAAAAGTGTAACTGGAATCCGACAGTGACTGTTGATGATCATCATTAGTTACTAAAGATATGAACAAAACTTTCAGCTTGTCTTACAATCTTGTAGTGCATATCAATAACGGGATGCAATATAAGATCAATTTTTAACTGGTGAACAAGTGAATCAACAAATCAGTGAACCAATAAATCAACAAATGACTGAACACATGAACAAACAAACTAATGAACGAACGGATGGATGGTTGGACAGACAGAAGAATGAATATATTCATGAATATATTCATGCACATTTATGCATGTCTATTTCACACTGATAGGATTTACATTGTCAATTCTTAACACTCCTTTTTCACCTTTCCTATGCATTATCATGCCTCCACTGCAAACTACTCTGGACTCCATACAATACATGGAGATGGTGTCACACAAAGGGGGAAAAAAATGCTCATACTGACATTGTTATGACGATGAGAGGTGTGTAACCTGTGCTCCAGCTAAAGGTGCGTTGGGTGGGAGATAGCAGGAATAAACCGGTATTGATTTCAAAGGCTGAGGATTAAAAACAGGGCACAGAGGGGAGAGGAGCTGGCCCTCGCCTGTTCCTGTCTTCTCTCAGCCACATGCTGCTCTTATCTCTTAACCTTCAATTAGCCGCGGCAGGCAGTGCAGGCCATTGATTAGACTGTAAATGCCAATGCGTTGGCCGTGCCCCCCCAAGCCCTGACTCCACTCACTCCAACACACACTGAGCCTTTTCCTTAGGCACCTCAATTATTAAAGAGCAGCACGTCTAATTACAGAGACCAGCAAGCACATACACACACTCACACAAACGCATACACATGCGCACCCATACAGACGTGCACACTCACACACAGACATACACACACACACACACACACACACACACACACACACACACACACACACATATACACAGACAGAGGCAGCAGGGAGAATGACGACATCCACACACACCTGTGCAAACTCACACACTTATGCGTACACATCTACATACCTGTGCAAACTTGCGCATTCTCTTTATCACACACACATGTACCAAACATTCAAAGCGCGTTCAAAAAAAGACACATATACTGCCATATACACATGCCCATATAATCTCATGTAACTTAACAGATACACACACACCTAAACAGGCACGTATAGGCATATATCTCATTTAACAATCACATGGAAACATCCCATAAAAAATTCACACAACATAAAATACGGTACTACACAGTTCAACCACACACACACACACACACACACACACACACACACACACACACACACACACACATACACACACAATCTTAATTCTTGACTGTGTGACTCAATCATTAAATCTCACATTCTTTGGTATAGCTGTTCAGTGCCGTAGCTCAGTCTGGCTGGTGTAAATCAGTTAAAGTACTGCAGACTGAGGCAGCTGACTGAGCTGGACAGTATCTCATCTCCATCACAGGGGCAGAGAGAAACTTCTGGAAAACCACTGAGTCAGTTTGCCTATTACCAGCGCTAGCACAAGGCCAAGGACCATTAAACCCTGCTGATTCAACGTCACACACACTAAGGCTCAGCATACTGTTGTGTAAAGACACATGCATGTACACACATGCACACGCATGCACACACACACACACACACACACACACAGACAAACACACACAGACACACGCACTCACACAACCCACACACGCATGCACACACACACACAGACACAGACACACACACACAAACAACCCCCCTCCACACACACAAACCACACACACACACACACAGTACCCATTAATACCCACACCATAGCCCACACTAATCTTTCCACTAGCTGAATCTGTTCTTATTTACTCATACAGTACTTGAACATCTGCTAACCTAATGCGTACCTGGAAAGACCACTCATTTTACTCAGGCTCCCCTATCACACTCAAATCCTGCCCTAAAGCAACCATCAGACACATTTGACTCAATTTGTTTTAAAATGAACCCTGTCTGTGTGTGTTGGCGCTCACATATAAGTAACATGGAGAGTTCAGCACAGGGTGAAAACGTAAACGCCTTTCTGATGTAATCATTTCAGGCTTGAAAATCATAAAAGTAGATATTGTGAATGAAATGAATGTGGCTAAATGTGTGGTTCAGGATATGTGTTTAGTGGATGTTCACCTCCGCCCAACTGAGTCAGAGGAAACGAGGTGAGACCCTCTTGTGTCAGACAGAAATGAGAGAATCTTCATCTAGGCAGACAGATATGCTGTTTTCGACAGCAAGCAAAATGCTGATGTACCACCCCTGCTGAGATGGCACAATCCATCGAGGCTGTGAGAGCTGATATACAGAGGAGGAGTTTCGGCCAAACCAATTTCAGACAAAGGGTGGGCGAGGGGATGAGGGGTGGGGGTGGGGGGGGGGACACTGCAAACTGCAAATGGCGCATCAACACAGCTTAAATGGAGGTGATTTGCAGGTGTATGTGAGTATGAAAAAAGGACAGAGAGAAAGAGAGAGAGAGAAGGAGTGAGAGAGACCACAGTGAAATGGAACCACAAGCATTTGAAGATCCTGAAGAACTGAACCCAGACAGCTCTGTGTGTCTTTGGGAAGTAAGAGACAGTATCAGTCTGTGTGCGCGTTTGAGAACGTGCATGTACACATGGCGCATGTTGGTTTAAAATGAAAGATTATTCACGTCTCAATAACTGTGCATGCAGGGACCCTTGAGAAACACTTCTCTTCCGATGATGAACACCATCAAAGCCCCCATCAGCTGTGTAATTACATCTGGAGTGGAAACCACACACAGACACACACACAGCGGGGCCACCCGACACACTGATGCCACGGTAACGCCATCAGTGGGCAGACACTCCCATCTGTGACCCCTTGACCTTTCAAATGCCAGCTACACAGGAATCAGCCCTGCACTGCATGTTCTTTCCTACAAAACATACCAGCCAAGTTCTATTTAAGATAAAGTTATGAATTATTCAGGCAAACATCCTGTATTATTTAGCGGTACAAGAAAAATCATCTTTCTTAGGCAGCATATGCAGGGTATGCTCTGAGAGGGGGTGTGTGGGGAGGGGGGGGCACCATGCAAACGCCACGAAAAAGAAACCGAATGACTGAACGAATAAAACGAACAAGCGATTCTGTCCCTGTACTGAGCCGTCCCTTTCCCAGCTGCGTCCCATTCCAACTCCAGATTTTCTGAGTGTCTCTCTCTCTCCCCCCATCCCTCCTCCCCTCGTCAACCCGTCCTCTCTCATCCCTCCATCCCCGGCCCTGCGACAGAGGGGTGCGGCTCTTCTCCTCTTCTCTTTCATCTGCACTCTTTCATTTCGTCCCACCTGCTGGAGGGGACGCGGGAACTTCCTGCCCCAGGCTTTTTCAGCCTGGGCTAAAACACAACACCCAGCATTTACAAAGACTTTCATCATCATCATCATCATCATCATCATCATCATCATTATCATCATCATCAAAACCATCATCTTCCTCTTCCCCCAGCACAAACATTTCCATGCCCAGAACACAATGTGATAGAAAACAATGCGTAATTATCTTAACGTTTCTTAATGAAAAAAGAGTAACTCAGGGACGTTCATGAGATATTTATTTGCGATTTAGACAGAGCGAATAACAGGCTGATTTTCTCAACAGTGGAAGTGTAGATGGAAAAGGACAGTTTCTCAGCTCTACTTGACAAAAAAAACACAAAAATGTCCCATGGGGCTAAGAGGAGGACGAGGTAGAGGGCAACACATGCCTGTGACAATCCATGCATCCACATAATGCTCACCCAAATTACACACACGCACACACACTTTCATGGTTCGTGGGCTTCTGTATAAATCTGTCTGATCACTAAGCTCATCTTTTCTTTCTACATTACAGTATGATATTTTTAGCCCTCTTTCCCTACCCCTCCCTTACTCTCTCTCTCTCTCTCTCTCTTGCTCTCTCCCTCTCTCTCAGAAGCAGTGCCCGGGCCTCTTTGCATGTGTGTGAAGCTTGTAGCTCCATTGAGAACCCTCTTGTCCTGTAAGCCCTGGTTAAGAGAGGGAGAAAAGGAGCCTCAGCTGTGTTCTACAGGGATTAATCCAGTTCAGCACACAGTACTGTTTCCCTCTGACCTGCCTGCCCAGCTTTGAAAGGAAGAAAGAAAGAGAGAGAGAGAGAGAGAGAGAGAGAGAGAGAGAGAGAGAGAGGGAGAGAGAGAGTGTTTCTCCAGGCACACTGAATATTCAGGCTGAACAAGAGAGAGAGATTCAGGCTGAGGTGCTAGTGTGGTTGTGGACAGGGAAAATGGAGTGAGTGAGAGACACAGGAGGGGGAAGGCCCCAGGGGAAAAGAGAAGTGTACGGATGAACATTTTCCTTCTCCTGCTGTCATCTGTGACTCTCAATCCCCAGTCGCCCTGTGGTCCCAGTATGTCTGCCACAGCATGCAAAGACACACATACACACACACACACACACACACTCAATAACCTGGTGAGAAGTAATTTACAACTACCGATGGTAGAATCACACTCCTTTATGTACAGACAAAAAGAGCAAGGGTGTCCCCCTCTCTACCCATAAGCCATTTCACTGAGGTGATCATATCATCTGCACTGTACCCAGGAGAGCAGGAAGTGGTTAATTAATCTGTGCTGTAGTCTCTCTCTCGTAATGGTTACGCATATCTTGTGTGTTCTGTGCCATGAAGAGATCTCTTGAGTGTAATAAACAAAAAAAAAAACAACAACAACAAAAAAAACACAGCGGGCACGCTAACACGCTAACACGCTATTAGCATCACAGATTGATCTGCCATTCTACCATTCACATGGCTAAACATGACTGTCCTCCATTTGATACTGGCAGTTTTTCTGAACATGTAATTGCCTCACAATAACTGTTTAACTCTGTAATGGTCTCCTTAAGATGTTACTCAACACACATACTAGCTAGTGCTAGCATCACTGTCATTTCTGCCATTTTGAGTTCACTGTTCCACAAAATCCTTGTTGCATGACTATTGTTAAGAGAGGGTTCACAAGGAAATAGGCAGAAAGTGAGCCTGCCAACAAAAAAGTGGCACATATTGGGCATAAAATTATTAAACTCATACTATGTTTATTAGGTGGGTGTCTGGTTAAATTACGTCAAGAAACTGCATTAGCGGAAACTCTTTGAGACAACATACTGCATTTGTGGAGTCTGGCCTCTAAGATGCTTTTTTTTGTTGTTGTTTTTTTGCAGGGGGGTGGGGTTGCCTTTTTTTCCAGAATTAGGTGAGCTTTTCATGACACACAGCTAATATTTCTACTCTAAAGTTATTCTTTTGAGCCACTGCTTCCTTTACGTTAATGAATGCCGCCTACAGAATCCAGACAGATATTAGCATGACAATGCTAAATCATTTTGACTCCCAAAACATTCACAGGTCCACACAGGGGTGAACCCCGTGATTTACCCCATAATGAACAGTAGCCAGAGCCAATCTTTTTGCTTCTGCATCCCATCATTGAGGAGACTCCTAAAAAACTTCTTAATAGTCTGAGATGAACAGGCAAATGTAAACACACCGAATGACACAGAACAGAGGACGTAGCAGGTTTTTCTCCATGTGCCGTGCATACATCTAACGCCTCCATCACTGCCTTCCCCAGCTCTTAGAGACAAGACAGCAAGAGATGAAGAGATTAAAACTAATTGCGGAGGTTTCAAAAAGTACATCGCAACATCTAGTTATGAAAACTTTGTGGCAGATCATTAAAAAAAGTGCTTTTGATGAAAAGGGGAGATCTTTTTCATCAAGCCCCCCCCCCCCCCCCCCCCCCCCACAAAAAAAAACAAACATCAAAATTGCATGAGAGAGACTTAGAAGCTACAGGCTGTCTGCCCTCAGGAATAGTTTCACAGAAATCTTCAGTGCATATGTAAAATGACTGAAACCCACCAGAGCAATAGCACAAACCTTAATTGCTATTAGACAACAATAAATGTTCTCTCAGTCATGGCACATGTTAGGTAACTAGAGTAGGGATTAGCAATTTGCTTACACTAATGTTTGTGGCAAAAGAGAACTCTGGTGTCACCAGTGCAGTACAGGTATGGTTTGTGTACGACACACACTTCAGTACAAGTGATGTACTCAGATAAGTTCAGATGAGTTACTGAGACAAATGGTTTCATTTTATCTCATCTTACACTGAGTCATTCATCATATCTACAATCATCTATTCCCGAGAACAACGGCAGATTCCTAATTCCCGACTATCTTTAATAAGGACAAGTGTGAGAAATCATTTCTCCATTTGTGTGAGTCACCGTCTTGGCCCTGACTCCAAATGCCACCGCCGTAGGAGTCAAGCGCTCTCATTTTCCGCACAGTGTGAAATCCCAATCCGGCAATCCTGTTCCATTTCATTAATACTGCTATTACTACAACTATTCACATTTTACACCGATTAGCCCTAGCATCCAAAACCCAGGCCTCTCGATGCTAGCACTGGTGTTTTGGCTGGTGACACTGCTAATCAGGACTGGCTGAGCTTGAGTCTGATGAACCGGGGATGATGGGAAGATGACGTGAAAGATCTGGGTTTTTTTGTAGCTGGAATGACCACTTTAGAGCCCTTCTTAGGTGGATCATATGATGCTAGGAGGCCGTTTTTGGCACAAAAGACAAAGATGTCTCTGAGGGTGCTACAGAGCAAAATCCTAAAAAACAAGTCAAAACCAATTCAAATCAAACCTTACCCCAAAGGCCTACTGCTTTTAAAGGATGACTGCACATACACACACACACACTCACACACACGCACACACACAAGCGCAGAGGAATTTTCTGAATGAGACCCTAAACTATAATAACATACCACAGTGTCACACAAAGATGATGGCAACACAAAGAGAGAGACAGAGGTGTCTGCATAGATTTCTATTCATGTCCCAGAGTTCTACTTCACCAATTAACAAATTAAAGCAAACGTATTCTGGTCTTGCTTTTGTTTTTGTCACAAAAGATGCACTGTGCTGTATAGCAGCTCCCTCTACTCCCAAAGACACAGGAGTTCTATCAGTAGTGGGACTTAGGGTGAGTAAGCTGGTTTCATGGCTATTAAGCACTTCTATCATTGACTCAAGTAATTGATTGGTTTGTGGGTTCCTCTTGTGTCTTCCTGTGTGTTGATCAGCTGTTGACTGAAAACCTACAAACACACAAGCCCTCCTGGAACAGACAGTTTCCCTTCGCTTATTATTCAGATGTTTATCTGGACAATTTGGTATAGGCCCCTGAAACCAACCAAGTCTGTGGTGTCGCCATTTAAAGCATTTACTATTTGTAAAACTTTACCTGTTTAACAGTTTCACCTTGGCAGTTGAAACCTGTAAAAGCCTGTTTAAATATGTGATCTACTTGCCAACTGAGCACTGTCAGTGGGGACTGACTGAACCTGAGTCAGTCTCTCACACAGGAGAGTAAGACTGCACTACAGGACCAAATAAATAGTACTGTTATCATTACCCAGCTTGGTCTCCTGTTAAGATTTTTCATTCCTGTCATTATGAGTTTAGAGGGCAGTCAGGCACCTCACCCCTCAATTCCTTGGTCAGTGCAGTGAATCCACAAAGCTGCTGGCATGACGACCCGGAGTGATGGCAAATGGTGTTGGTAGAGTAAGGGGGAAATACAGTCAGACGTCTGCAGTCTTCTCTTGACTGATAAACTTCACTTATATAATCTGCTTAACCCATTTCCCTGAGCTCAGCAGTTCGCTGAGAAACTTTACTTTTGCTCATTCACCCCTTTTCTGCAGAGATTTCTGAAACACACGAGAGATTAAAAGACAAATTGTCTGTTTCGTGGAATGCTTGTCTATTTCAGTATCTTTGAGCAAGGTTTTTTTAATCTAGTTTGTCACTGTAAAATATTTTGGGTTCTGCTCTCTGCATCAGTGACAGCTGTAAAAAACAAAACAAAAAAAAAAAACACCATTTGTGTACCTAAACAGGTATTTGTTGACCACACCATCATCAAGTCATTATCCCCATTTGGCTTTACTAGAGGTCTCTGTCTGTCACCACTAAGTAACCACGGTGACAAAGGTGCCATTGTGTGGTGCAATCAGTCCCTTTAATTAGGGTTAGGCTGACGTCAGCACCTCACCCTGAATGATCCAAAGCCACAAAACCACCACAATAAAATCTCTTCTTTTCCGAAAAGACGAAGCAAAACAAATGCAGAAATGAGATCTAGGTGATATAGAGACTTGGAGATTTTATTATTAAATTTACTATGGTTGCCCAATATCCACAGTCCAATCTTGTTTTAATGAAGTGTGTGTATAACCTTTAAAGTAATTCTGACTCTATCACCCCATCACAAAGTCCCTATATTAACCTCAGAACGCAGAAGGGAATTATGGTCTGCTTTCTGATTGGCTGTCTCCTCTCTGAGTAAGCCTGCAGTGATGGTTGCCTAGTGATGGCGAGTCTCGGTAAAGATGAGGAAATGCAAGAGGGAATATTACAGTGACTGCACATAGCAAACATCTGCAGAGTTTAACAGGTATTCACCCATCCAAAATAATCTGCAGTACCACGCCTCTTTCTCTCATTCTTTCTCCTGCATTCTTTTTTTAAACTCTTCTTTACTTTTTGGCCTTTCAAATCTTTTACATGTCATCAAACACTGTCAACTGGGGGAAAAAAGCAAAGAAGAGGCACACGCACACACACACCCACACACACACACACAGAGTGATGTTTTCATCATAGTCAGAACTTGGAGGGAATGTTGGAGTGGACAGCTCGCCAGCATGCTATCAGGGACCATCTGGCTGAGGTGCTGTTTGTTCCCCTGACTGCTTTATTTTTGGCCCTCCAATTAAAAGCGCATGGCACACGGATCTCTGGGACACTGAGTATGTGGCCTGGAGGCAAGGGCAGAGCAGGGAGACACACCATTACAACACCGTTTCAATTCACTGATGGATTTTCACAGGCAGAAAATAAAAGAAAAGATTAGAAACAGGCCAGCATTGTATTATAACATTTTCTGAGCGCCAAAGGGTTGACCGATGCTATGTTTCAACACTATTACCAAAATGAATCAGGAATTGCAAATGAGTTTGTACATGTTGATATAGTTTTTCTAACAGAGCACATGTGTTTAGTATAGGCATTTCACCATTGCTCTCATTAGGGAAAGCCAAAAGTAGCGGAGCAGAGAGAAACAGAAGCCATTTTCACATATGCACTATGGACTATAACCGCAGAATAAGGTTCGCATTATGTCCGAAGTTGCTCTTTCACACATGCAGCACACAGCAGCAGATAGCCCGAGTCAGATGCGTTCACACATACTTGAAATACACCATTTGGTTTAGGAGGGGGGTGGCGCCTGGGTAGAGCGTGCAGGAGGCAGGACATGACGTAAAAAGTACTCTGCGAAAATCACAGTGTTTTGTTTACAACAAACAGAAAAAGGCAGACGATAGGCGACTGACTTTTGTCTGACCATTTTGGTGTCGGCCCTTACCGACAGAAGTTCTCATCCTCCCTCCAGTTAGACATTTTCGTTAGCATCTTCATGTAAATGACCCTTCTTCTTCACCCTCGGATGTTTGTATTCTTCCGATTTCGCGCCAGTTGCATGTTAGAAACGGCATCAACACGTCCACTTGCTCGCTGTGCATACTCCGGACTATAATCCGCTCTATTCTAATGGTCGTCTGATTCGGACATTTTTGTTTACACGTACAGCCCCTCTGGTTAGAATCCCTATTATTTTTGGGTTGCAGTGCATGTGTGAAAGGGGCTATAGAGACAGAAAGACACAGAGAGAGAGACAGAGAGAGAGAGAGAGA
>NC_044496.1:38633771-38708771 GCF_902362185.1 Chanos chanos
GCCAAAGTGCCAAGACCTGCTTCAGCAATCAATAAGTCCCACCCCTTCCCCAATATATTAAACATTATCGATCCAGCATTTTGTCAACAGTCGTTAAAGGATATGTCAACAGAAAACTACCCACTGTTCTCTATATGAGAATGGCTGTCAGTGCTCTAATGGTTTGAAAGGATTAATACATATATACATTTGTATGTATACATATACAGTTCAGTAAGGGTTTTGTGCTGTTACTGTACATTGAGGTTGTGTTTTCTTTTTGGAGTGGAATGAGTGATTGTTAGTATTCTTCTGTTTTAGCCATAGCTTTTATTAGCTAAGTCAGTTCTCTCTACAGTGGAAGAGAAGAGGACATACGTAAGGAAAAGATACTTTGTTCAATTTTCACTCGCTTAAGTAATAAAAAAAAGAGCCAATGAGTTGGCAGAAATAGCGTTCCGTTAATTTGAAGACACAAATTTGTTTTCTTACGCATTCATGGTTTTTCTTCTTTCTCTCTCTCTCTCTCACTCTCTCTCTCACTCTCTCTCTCTCTGTCACGGCCTCTCTCCTTACCCAGAATTCTTGCTTTATAATCCCATTTTTGCAGTTCTATTTTTGGGGGGTTTAGTGCATACATTTGCATGTGGTTAGGACTGGAGAAGGTGATACCCAGTGCCAGGGCAGAGACGACAGGCAGACGTGCCCGTTTTCGGTAGGTGTGGCAGAACTGCTCACTCCCACTTAGACATCCAGTATGTAAAACACATACAACACGGTGCACAGTCAAACACAGGAAACAGTAGAGTAATACAGAAGCAGTATTAATCACTAAAATAATATTTAGGAGGAAATAACAGAAGCCAAAACCAGGGACTGTGGTAAAGAGTGGTGGAGTCCTGGAGAAAATAACTTGCCCCCCTGCTAAGGTGCTGTATATGTGGGCACCAACCTTAATCCAACACAACCAGTTCTCACTGAATCAGGTGTATGCAGAGTGTAGGATTAGACCGGGAGCTGGCAATAATACTATACCTCATTAGAAGGAGAGTTGAGGTGCTCTGAGAAGGTTAACCACATCATTGGAGCAAAGCTCAAATAAGACATTGACAATTCATATATTGAGTAGAGGAGAGGTCGTGATCGATTTTAAGGTCAATGGATTTCATTGCTCGAATGCGAAAGCCTCTGAGCTTGCTTTGGCTTTAACGCAAATCTGATCTTCTGTGAGACTGTGCCCGTCCAACTGCACAACCACAGAGAGAACAGGAAGGAAACTGGAGGTGCTTCATTTAAGCTTCAATCATGTGTGCCGTTCACAGAGCATGTGTATGTGTATGAGTGTGTGTGCATGTCTGCATGTGTGTGTGTGTGTGTGCGTGTGTGTGTGTGTGTGTTTTTGTGTAGTCGAGCTTCTTTAAGGAGACCTCAGCAGACAAAGGCCTTCTAATGAAAAATGTCTGAATGAGAGCGTGAGAAAGGATGATAGAAGATAGCATGAAACTGAGAGATAAAAAAACAAAATAAAACAATGTTTGTGCTCCACCAGCACATAATGATGATAAAGAGAGTGAACACACCGATATGTTTGGGTTGTTTGTACAGTGAAGGGAGAAAACACACTCCACATTCCAGTTACCTACACACACGCTCTCTCTCTCTCACACCCACACACACACACACGCCCAGATTTTGGACAGTCACATGAATGCAGCTGCTCCATTTGAGACACTGTTCCCTGCACGCAAGTGACATTGCCCTTAGACACAAGGCTGCGGAATGTGTCGAGAGGAGGGCAAAACAAGGGGTAGCCATGGCAACAGGCCAGGATCGGGCAAGAGCAGAAGAGGTGGCGAAAGACAGAGATAAGAGAGTGATATCAGAAGAAAGAGAGCCAAAGAGTGAGAGATTAATACAAAGACAGATTAAAACAGAGAGAGAGAGCAGGAGAGAGAGAGACAGAGAGAGGACACATGTTGAAAGAGAAGGATAGAGAGAAGGGCAAAGAAAGACACACACACACACACAC
Organism: Chanos chanos; assembly: GCF_902362185.1. Taxonomy (NCBI): domain Eukaryota; kingdom Metazoa; phylum Chordata; class Actinopteri; order Gonorynchiformes; family Chanidae; genus Chanos; species Chanos chanos. The sequence continues at coordinate 38,635,780 of NC_044496.1, forward strand.
AGAGAGAGAGAGAGAGGGGGAGGGAGAGACATTAGGTTGTTGAGAGAACTGCTCCAATAAAAGCTTCACACCTAAGATTAAAGAGGTGTGAGCCAGCTGGCCCCTTCAGTAAAGGGGGAGAGAGTCTAAGAACATGTGTGTGTGTGTGTGTGTGTGTGTCTGTGTATGTCTGTGTATGTATGCGTGTGTGTACATGAATGTGATGGGTGTGACCATACACACACACACATGTGCCATCATGGGGTTAGACTTAAGCAGCTTTACCACAGAGGAGGGGCCTAGGGCAATGAGAACAACCTTTATTCTTATACACACACATTCCCATACATATTCCCATACCCAGGCCCACACACACACACACACACATTTTGCCCTGCACCTCTTTGCTGTCTTTAGAATGAGATACAGTGATCTCTGGTGCATCACTGAGGTTCAACTGTTAGCACTTACTGAAAGGAGATCTAATCTGCCTGTGAGAAGGCACAGCTTGTTGTAGTCAGAGAGAGAGAGAGAGAGAGAGTGAGAGCGAGAGAGATTTCGATCGACATTCGCTAGATATGTCAGATGACACTTCCTTCTGTATCGAAGGCATTGGTTTGATTAAAAATAATACAGTGCTTCCTGTAACAGTCTAAGAGATCAGTAATGGTTTTTCTGAGCATGCAGCAGGATGCTCCGAAACAGAACCCAAACCACAGAAGGCATGATGGGATTGCTTTTGCCCTCAGGTCCTCTATTCACCAATGGAAACCATCTGCTATAATAACTGACCTTTGATCCCTAGCCTTTTGACCTCATGTTTTGGTTGGGACAGAAAGCAGGTGCTTTTTTCCAGAGCACTTCCACTGAGAGCCATTAGGTATGTGTTAGCTCGTAATGAAATCCATTCATTAACGTTTGATGATTTTGGATAAACCAAGGTGACAACTGCTTTTAAAAGTACCGTCTTCCCAAGAGTCCAGAATTAAACCTGTATGCCCACCACAGACAGTGTGTGTTCCACTGTCGTCTTGACTTTACTCACCGTTATAAATGTTGCAGTGAAAAAATGATCCCAGACTGATAAGAACATGTATTATCTTTCTCCTCATTATCAGCATCACACAGCCCATTTATGACTGCCCTCTTCATCATTCATCAAAATCACAGTTACCGTCTTCTCATTGACCATCATCATCTTCATCATATTCCTCTACTGTCAAATAAACACTATGTCAGTATAAGGGGATTCTCACTGACTGTTCACAGTGTCTGTATTCCAGAACAGTGTCTGTGTTCCTGAATAGTGCACCGTACTGAGATAAGGCCAAGATTAGCAGTACATTCTAACATATCTGCTCCGTCAAGTGCATGTGATTATGTGAATCAGAAATGTCATTGAGGGGAATGGTAGCTATCCGATTTATTATTACAGTAAAATAGGTGATGTGTTACATAGAATGTGACAGATAGAATCATCTGAGTTTAAAAAAAAAACCCTGCCTGTTATGTAATGTTGTTATTGTAATGATTGTTATGTAATGTTATCATTGCTCTGTTATGATTTTTTAAATGTCTTAGAAACATGAGTAATGTACAAGAACAAAAATGTAAATGACTGACATTACAGCTATTTTTTTGTGCTGGGCAACACTGGAAAATATGTTTGGATGACTGAGGTTTATGTGTAGTGTCACGTTGCTACATTCGGCATACCATCAAATACATGCAGTGACCAGAGATGGAGAAAGAAAATAAATTCTGGAATCAGGATTCAGTGACCTGTTCAATTCAGTGACCCGTCTGATCCAGTGATATGTCTGATCTAATTCATTAATATTTTGACATGTGACCCGAATCTCACAACCAGAGAATGGTTAGAAAGCATCTCCATGTTTTTTTATATATCATTGTCATTCGGGTGTGTTACAACTGCTCATGGTCTTTGTAAAATGAAGAGTCATTTTTGAATGTTTGTATAGCTATTTTAACTGCTTATACTAACATTTCGCAAGTGGGAAAGCTTTGTGATCTAGAACAATTTGGATGGAGATGTGAGCTCTAACCAGCAATGTGAATAGTCGCGTGAGTTTGGTGGAAGACCCGATCTCTGGTGTTGGAGGTGGAAGATTTAATGTTGGTCTAAATTTCAAGTGCTGGATGTGGTGGTGACTGTTTATGGCAGTCCGTGAGAATTGACCGGATGGTTTGAATATCCAGTAGTTTTGATGGTGATGGGTGAGGCTTAGCATATTCTATGAGATTGGTGGATGTTTAGATTAATAGTGGAGGTCAGGCTGGAGTGTGTGAGGGTGTTACAGAGAAATTATGTGTAATCAATAAGTTTGGTGGATGTTCAAGGTGAAAGTGAACATCCAAAGTGAACGTGGCAGTTAGGTGTTTGGTGCAGTTTGTGAGTTTGGTGAAGTCTGTTCTCATCTCTGGTGCTTGGTAGCACAGGGCGTGGCAGACGGCAGTGTGTGTCTGTGGGGTGTATGGTGTGGTGTGTGTCTGTGGGGTGTATGGTGTGGTGTGTGTCTGTGGGGTGTGTGTCTGTGTGGTGTATGGTGTGGTGTGTGGTGTAGTGTGGTGTGTGGTGTAGTGTGGTGTGTGTCTGTGTGGTGTATGGTGTGGTGTGTGGTGTAGTGTAGTGTGTGTCTGTGTGGTGTATGGTGTGGTGTGTGGTGTAGTGTGGTGTGTGTCTGTGTGGTGTATGTGTGGTGTGTGGTGTAGTGTGGTGTGTGTCTGTGTGGTGTATGGTGTGGTGTGGTGTAGTGTGGTGTGTGTCTGTGTGGTGTATGGTGTGGTGTGTGGTGTAGTGTGGTGTGTGTCTGTGGGGTGTATGGTGTGGTGTGTGGTGTGGTGTGTGGTGTAGTGTAGTGTGTGTCTGTGTGGTGTATGGTGTGGTGTATGGTGTGGTGTGTGGTGTGGTGTATGGTGTGGTGTGGTGTAGTGTGGTGTGTGTCTGTGTGGTGTATGGTGTGGTGTGTGGTGTAGTGTGGTGTGTGTCTGTGGGGTGTATGGTGTGGTGTGTGGTGTAGTGTGGTGTGTGTCTGTGTGGTGTATGGTGTGGTGTGTGGTGTAGTGTGGTGTGTGTCTGTGGGGTGTATGGTGTGGTGTGTGGTGTAGTGTGGTGTGTGTCTGTGGGGTGTATGGTGTGGGGTGGTGTGGTGTAGTGTGGTGTGTGTCTGTGTGGTGTATGGTGTGGTGTGGTGTGTAGTGTGGTGTGTGTCTGTGGGGTGTATGGTGTGGTGTGTGGTGTAGTGTGGTGTGTGTCTGTGGGGTGTATGGTGTGGGGTGTGGTGTAGTGTGGTGTGTGTCTGTGTGGTGTATTGTGTGGTGTGTGGTGTGTGTCTGTGGGGTGTATGGTGTGGTGTGTGGTGTAGTGTGGTGTATGGTGTGGTGTGTGTTGTAGTGTGGTGTGTGTCTGTGTGGTGTATGGTGTGGTGTGTGGTGTAGTGTGGTGTGTAGTGTGGTGTGTGTCTGTGGGGTGTATGGTGTGGTGTGTGTGTGTAGTGTGGTGTGTAGTGTGGTGTGTGTCTGTGGGGTGTATGGTGTGGTGTGTGGTGTAGTGTGGTGTGTAGTGTGGTGTGTGTCTGTGGGGTGTATGGTGTGGTGTGTGGTGTAGTGTAGTGTGGTGTGTGTCTGTGGGGTGTATGGTGTGGTGTGGTGTGTGGTGTAGTGTAGTGTGGTGTGGGGTGTATCGGTAACAGACTGACCTTGCGTTCCTTGTCACCATACTCCAGGCCCAGAGTATCCATGGCACGAACAATTGCAGCCAGAGACTGGATGGTGTTACTGTAGACCACAGGCTTATACTGCTTCACATCATCCCCAGAGAAACCATCTTCATGGATAATCCTACACACACACACACACACACACACACACAAAACAAACACAGTTAATTAAACTGTTTCCTGTGTTTGTTGGATTAGTGTAAATGTTCTTTGGAGAGCATTCTGAGTCACACAGATTATTATGAAAAGATTTTTAACTCAGAGCAGACATTAAACAAACAAACAACCACAAGCTAGAGACAAACACACACACACACAGAAACACGCGCATGCGTGCGCGCACGTGCGTACACACACACACACACACACACACTTAAGTTGAAAGATCTCTGGGATCAATCTTGCTAGTTCCTTAACTGCATTTCTCTGTTTTCATCTTTCATGTAATGAGTGTTTGTCTGTGTGTGTGTGTGTGTGTGTGAGAGAGAGAGAGAAAACTATATACCAGTCAGAAAGCAGATGTGTGCTCAATGCCCCATTACCTACAGTTCCACACACCCCCACCTCACATCCCTCTCCCTGACATGAGAGTGGCATAGTGCACCTTCAACAAAAACCTCACTGAATTACACCCTCTACACAACGAATGGCATTTTGAGTTGACGTTTTTTGCTACAGTGTATGTCAGGCTGAAGTGTGTGAGGCTGTAATAGAAACTGTTTGTTACTGATCTTGGTCTCCTGAGGCGTGCCATGTTCTGTCCTCCAAACTTCACTGTGTCACATTGAGGAAGACTTCTCAGTCAAACATGCTTTTCCAGCTCTGTGAGCGTGTGTGTGTGTGTGTGTGTGTGTGTGTGTACTACTGTAAGGTACATCTCCACAGGGGTGTTCCAGTGAGACAGCATCAGGTGTAAAACTGTGGTTGGAGAACCTGCCCTCTCTCTCTCTCTCTCTCTCTCTCTCTCTCTCTCCATCATACACTCTCATTCAATAATCACCCCATTATGAAATGACAGTTTTATCTCTGTCTGTGATAAACAGTATGGCACACGTTGATCCTAGATAAATGGGGCAGCCAGTAAAGGTAGGGGGTGGGGGTGTCACTTTGGACCTTTCATAGTGAATATGAGTAGGGTGAAAAGAGGACAGAGGACGACCTCTGGAAACTAGGTGAGCCCTAGACTCCAGATTTAAACAGCCCAGTTTGGCACTGAATTATCAATCAAACATGTTCACTAACTCCACCACTTTCCTTTCCTTCCTTTTTCAATAACTCTCCACCCACTCAAAAAAAAAAAAAAGTTTATTTCTTGAATAATGGTGGGTTCTGAAGGCAGTTTGTTTACACCATTTTATGACAACATGCTAAATAATCCTATGTTTCAAAGCTGGTTTTTATGGTGGTTTGATTAAATTAAGCCTCCCCCTCCTTTTCCAGCAGAGCCGAGATGTCATGCCTGCATTGACTGTCTGCGTTAACTGCGCCTTTGTCTGATTTTGGCAGGCCATGTTCCTGACTGCGCGTGGCTTTCCTTTGAGACGCCGAGAAGAGGATTTCGCTGTTCGTGTCACTGGTTTAACTCGTGGTTTTCTCACTAGACTTTGGTGACAAAGCAGATAATTTCGTGCCATGTCGGAATGGTTTTAACTCCAGCCTTTGGACATTGTTGCCTGTGCAGATGTGAGTCACATATGAAAATGTTTTTTAAGATCTTCAACAAGCTATGATTCAGTCCAAATGCAGCTTCAGAATATCCCAAATTATATTTCTCCTGAATATTAAATGTAAAATAGTATGAGTCATTATATGAATATAATAATTTGAAGCTATTGCATAATTAAATAGCAGTGCACCAAATATTAAAAAACATATTTTACTTTAATACATAGCTTAGTGCACAGTTAACAGAGTTGAGAAAAAAATATATCGCATGTCTAAATATATCATGCATTCAATTATTTAGAGAAACAGAATACTTCCTGAAATATTATGGTCTAATTCGTTCAACTGTAATCTAATTCATTTATACAGGGAAACCTTTATTTTCTCGAGGAAGAACTTTAGAGGCTTTGGGTCAATGACAGAGTTTCATCTCTCTCGTTCGGCTGCGGTTTGTGTATCAGAGACGTTGGTAAGGGGACAGATTTCGGGCTGAGCCCTGAGAGACACGGTGCCAAGGACAGATCCGTGGCCTTTGTTTTGTGGCTCGTGTGTTCAGTTACGCCACGCTAAGCCATTCCAGTCCACGCGACCCCGGTGGCCAGCCAGCCAGTAAACACCTGGCAATCATTAGCTAATCAAAAAACCACCGATCAGCTCCTCTAAATCTGCTCTGATTCTCCCCTGATCGTTCCCTGGGGACTCCGCCATCCTTAACGGAGACCTCCATGTGAATCAGGGCGCACCAATCGGCTAGAACTCTGTTTATCTGTCTGCTGTTTGCATTAGTTTCCTGATAAATCCATCTCTGTAAAGCCTATTACATACTGGCCGGTCTTGAAAATTAAAAGGTTCTGATTTACTCAGCTCTGGCCACACTATCATCTCACTTCCTGTATGGTTTCAAACTCCATTACTGTCTCAAAGTCTACATTGACAAAACTGTCTAAACAGTGCAGTAATACCTTGAGCCAAGTTGGAGGTGATGAACCTGGACTGCTGTAACTGAGACTGGTGCTGTTTCTCAGGTAACCAATAAATTATTCAGGTGATAAAAAATAACATGTGTTTAGGTCTTCTCAAAGTCACAATATAAATAAGAACACAATCTGGAGGGTTTTGATTCCCCAGAGAATGGACATTGATCTGTTTCAAATGTGAGACACTGAGGGCAAAGCCAAATGGGCGAAACTTCTGTTCCGTCTGACCTGGCTAGTGACACACACACACATGCACACGCACGCATGCGCACGCACACACACACACACACACACACGCACACGCACACGCACCATCGCATTACCAACTTCTCAGTTGTGGAGATTCTGCAGAGTACAGACTTAACATTGATACAGGTCCTTACGCTCAAGCAACTTGCAAGTGTGTGGCCGTGTGTGTGTGTGTGTGTGTGTGTGTGTGTTTGTGTGTGTGTGTGTGTGTGTGTGCATGCAAGTGTGTGTACATACATATGTGTGATTATGTGAACATCTATATGTTCATCATACTGCATATAGTCCTATCTGCTAATTTGTACATAACATACATATCTTTAAAACAATAAATGATGTTAGAGTACAAACTTCATAAGGGTGTTTATCTCTTTCATCTTGTCCCCTGCCTGCAGCTGACTCTCTGATGCCCCCCTCTTGACTCTGTGGAGGTACCAGCTCTAGCAGTACCAGTACCCTTTGGCTGTATCCCTCGGCCCTGTAGGAAGGTGCCCACACCCTTTCACCCTGTCTCTGAGCATCTGCTGTGGAGACCCATCCACTGGGCCTAGCAGGCACACAGCTGCCCCCTCTATCCCAGCTCTACCCTGCTTCTCCAACACAGCCAGTCTTCTGTCTGGCACACACATTAACACGTAGCCCAGCCATGAGGGCTCTCCAAATGTCCCTGCCTAACAGCCCTGACACAAATACACACACACACAGAGTTGGCTTCAGATAAGAGAGAGGAGAGCTCCGCCTGGGTAGACAGAGAGAGAGAGAGAGAGGGAGAGAGAGAGAGAGAGAGAGAGAGAGAGTGTTAGCTTTTGTGTGGGTAATAGACACATTTTCAGAATTGCTTGTCTCACGTCTTCCCATTCTACTGAAGTTTCTTTATTCCGTGTGTGTGTGTGTGTGTGTGTGTGTGTGAGGAAAACGACAGAAGAGAAAGATCATTATAACTACCCCTCCGTCCTAGTCACTTATTGTAGAGCACTCATTAAAAAATAAAGCCAGAGACAGAGAGAGACAAAGATTGAGAGAGAGTGATTGAAAAAAAAAGAGAGTCAGGGAGTGAGAGAAAAGGATCACCTCACACTGGGAGGTCTTTGCTCTTTGTGCTTGAAGACTTTCATTTCCTGACCTCAGAGCAGCCAGTCAAGATAGTATTTTCTGTTTTGATGCAAAGGGGGTATTTGCTTCTTTACATTCATAATAAAGGAAATGGCTGCTATTGTTGAAAATATCTGTGGTTACGGTTAGGGTTCTGGCTATTCTATGTTCCTTTTGTTGAAGTAAAACTGACGTCAGAGGGATGTCTGAACTCCTATATTACGATAAATCTGTTTGTGTGTGTGTGTGTGTGTGTGTGAGAGAGAGCGAGAGAGAGAAAGGGAGAGAGAGAAAATGAGAGAGAATGAGATTTGACCTAAAAGGAGACTAAAATTGACTAAAGAGATGTCCTGCTGAGGTCATAATCTAAAAAATGATTGCACACTCACACACACACACACACACACACAAACGCACAGACACCAACACACAGACACACACATACAGACAAACACAACAGACACACCTGTAACCTCAGTGAAACATTCTCTTCCTTTCTCTCGGTTATATGGGTTACAGTACTGTTATAGACAAACAAAATGTGTGTATATATATATATATATATATATATATGTGTGTGTGTGTGTGTGTATGTATATGTATATGTATATATATGTATGTATGTGTGTGTATATATATAAATACATACATACATACATACATACATATATATATATATATATATATATATATATATATATATATATATATATATATATATATATATATATATATATCCATCATCTCAAAAGAATTCCTCTAAATGTAAGTCAGTTCATGCGAATGTGTGTAGACTGAAAGTGGTGACAGAGGACAGAGGTCCAGAGGTCACACACTGTATGAATGACCAGGGCGTGCTGTCTGGTGTGAATGAGATGAATGGACTGGACAGCACTAAGTGACTCAGTAACACTGGACAGTGTACAGCACATATGCATCATTTAACAGTCAGCTCAAAGTAGAGTCAAAGATCCATATGTCTCATACAAACACGCACACACACATAGACACACACACACTCACACAGACACGCAAGTGCACAGACACACATGCACACACACAGCTCTCTCTTTCTGTCTCCTCTATCTCTCCTTTAAAAATAATACTTTGTCCGGGGGGCTGTGTGTTGGAAGCCCATTTGCTCTGACAGAAGTGCTAGAGTACTGTCACTGTCATCACCTACCCAGTATACAGCTTCTTATCCTGTCTATTGAATTGTTCGAGTGTGTGTGTGTGTGTGTCTTTGGTGGTGGTGGTAGTGGGGGGGGTGGTGGTGTAGAGTCTCTATTTTTAACTGTGGTAATCAGAGCAGCGTTCCAGCCCTCTTCTATCAGCTGCCATGCACTACTCTACCCATACCCCCTCTCTAAAACACCCCACCACCTTCCCCCTCTCTAAAACACCCCACCACCCCACCACCTTCCCCTCCACCCTTCCCCCTCTCTCAAAACACCCCACCACCTTCCCCCTCTCTAAAACACCCCACCACCCCACCACCTTCCCCCTCTAAAACACCCCACCACCCCACCACCTTCCCCCTCTCAGAACACCCCACCACCTTCCCCCTCTCAGAACACCCCACCACCTTCCCCCTCTCTCAAAACACCCCACCACCATACCCCTCTCAGAACACCCCACCACCTTCCCCCTCTCAAAACACCCCACCACCTTCCCCCTCTCAAAACACCCCACCACCCCACCACCTTCCCCCTCTAAAACACCCCACCACCTTCCCCCTCTCAGAACACCCCACCACCTTCCCCCTCTCTAAAACACCCCACCACCTTCCCCCTCTAAAACACCCCACCACCCCACCACCTTCCCCCTCTCAGAACACCCCACCACCTTCCCCCTCTCAGAACACCCCACCACCTTCCCCCTCTCTCAAAACACCCCACCACCTTCCCCCTCTCAGAACAGCCCACCACCCCACCACCCTCCCCCTCTCAGAACAGCCGACCACCCCACCACCTTACCTCTCTCTCAGAACACCCCACCACCTTCCCCCTCTCAAAAAGCCCCACCACCTTCCCCCTCTAAAACACCCCACCACCTTCCCCCTCTCAGAACAGCCCCCTGCCCTCCCTCTCTCCCGCCCCCGGGGTCCGGCAAAATGGAGTCACCAAGGCCGTCCAAAGCGGAGAGGAGAAACATCCCAGACAGACTGTGTTCTGAGTCATCTTCCATTAAGTCTAACCCAATTACTGCTCCTCCATCTTAAAATGGAGCTTCAGATTCCACATTTCATCTGAAGACAGTCTACAAATCACTATCCATCTTTTTCTTTCCCATTCTTTTGTCATTTTCTCTCTCTATCTCTCTCTTTCTCTCTCTCTCTCTCTCTCTCTATTCTCCACCTGTTCTCTCTTCTCACATACACAGACAGGGATTGTATGTGAGCTGTTGAAACCTGAGAGAGAATCAGATTTGTAGATTCAGAAGAGACCAGGTTCACATACATATATTTTTGAATGAACAAGCATAGCAAAGTGTTTTTGTCTGATAAGCTAAGTATGTATTACTGTCAAAGAATCAGACTATATGAAACACAAAAAAGACATATAAGGTTTTGATATAGATAATATGCAATGACAGGTTTTGACTGGCTAAACACACAAATATGAATGTCGATTCGTTGGTTTCAGCAGTTCCTCTCCGTTTGTGAAGTTTATGGGAGTTTATGTGTGGTAGTTTTGTTTTATGGAGAGCAGATCTATTTGGATAATGTTTGTGGCATTAAAGTCAATTGTCCATATTTAACTGGAAAGTGGTCCTCGAATTGTATGCTTCCTTTCATTTCTCCACTTACGAAACGCCAAGCAGGTTCTGCTTAAAATCCCTAAAGACTATCTATCAAATCACTAAAGACCATTTAAATAAGCTCTGATTGGAAAAAATAAACAGCAGTAAAAAAAAATCTGAGAGGCATGCACCAGTGCCTCAGACCTCTCATTGGTGATTAATGCTGTTGACAGCAGTTAACCCTGCGCTCTCATTGGCAGACATCCCATCTCATTCAATCCTCCCTGGCTCTAACCCCTCCCATTCGCTATCCTTAAGTCACACCTACTCATGTTCTGATTGGTTGTTCATTGCTGTGACCCTTCCCCTCACAATCTTCTGGCTTCGGGTCATTTGTCATTCTCTAATTAAGGCTGCCATAATTATCACCATGCCAACGGAGGAGGGGAGGAGAGAGAAAGAAAGACAAATAGCTGAGACAGCACATCATCAGTGCTCTCCCAGAACCTCAGCCTCAGCTGCTCTGAGCCAGCTAAGATTTGTTCACACACACACACACACACATACATATATATACATTTCATTTTATATTTCTACATTTGTGGTATATGCTGAACAAGCCCCAAATGACTGATATAATCAGGAGTTTTTCCACATGTAAATATATTTACAGTAATTAAATAGTTTGTGGGAGCTTTTCTCTCTTTCTTAATGTCCAATAAGTGTTAAGTGTGGTGTGTTAGGTTTTCTGTTTGTGAGGAAGAGTCGCAGACTGCATCAGCTATGTCTGCAATTATCATTTAATTAAAAGCAACTCTCGTTACATTACAACCTGTGTATCTCCCAGGTTCACCATGAGGCCCCTGGGAGCCCATCAACACACACACAGGCCAATTTAGCTTCTTTCTCTCTCTCTCTCTCTCTCTCTCTCTCTCACACACACACAGCAGGTAAAGGTTACGCTGACACACCAAGTAAACACAGTCACAACCTGCTGCAATTAACGCCCTTCACCCTGACACGAAACACACACTCTCAATCTGTGCTGCTTAACACGCCAGTCGCCAACGCTAGAAATGAACACAAACGTGTTATTTTCACTCAGCTGGATGTGGAACTCTCGGATTGGTGACATTTTCTACCTTCTCCATTCACACTGCTGTTTTTATACTGGTCCTAATGGAGGTTAAAGCGATGTATTCTCTTTGTTATGTAATTATTTACAGAGAATAGCCTGCTATGCTGTGTTAAACCAGCTGACCTCAGATCAGCTGATCTAACCGATACAATCAACCTCTTAAACAAGGCTCCTTTGTTGATGCTCAACCCAGACCTGCTGCAGTCAAATACAAACACCTAGTTAAAACAAAGGGCTTTTGTGACATCACACGGACAGTTCACTGTGCCTGGGTGAAACTCTCCACACAGCCAGAGTAGGAGGACTGACCATAGCGAAGATGGAGAGGGAGGGAGAGAGGTAGAGAGAGAGAAAGAGAGAGAGATGCTCCGTTTTAGGAAGCTGTGAGGGGGTAGTAAAGGGGTCCAGCATGGATTTGGGGATGCACTTGACATTCCAGCAACTCTCTCTCTCTCTCTCTTCATTTTTTGCTCTGTGTTCTTTTCTTTGTAGCCCACCAATTTTCTTCCTCTCTCTACTCTCTCCCTCGCTAACAATCTCTCTGTCACTTCTCAGCAAAAAGAGTCTTTCCACCTACGGAAAAGCTAAGAAGCAATGACCTTGAGGTTTCAGCTACAAACAAACTCAAACACAAACACTGAGATAAATGAACTCTTCCACACCAGGCACAGAGAAAGAGACAGAAAAGGCCAGCCCTTCCGAGATATAAAGGTCACACCCCTCTGACATACTGTTTTTCTCCAGCTCAATTTCCCAGTGCAATGAATGACTGAGCGCTGGATTAATGGCTTGTCAATATTGAAGGCCATTGGGCCTACAAGTCAACCTCCAGAAATGCAGATGGTAAAGCACATTACTACACAGTCATAAGTCTCCAGGAGAAAAGTCAATACATGTGAATGGGACCCATTGGCAGGTAATGTAGAGATTAGTCAGGTGTAGTAAATGTCCAATTCAATTCATTAGTCCAGTCTCTGTTTATCACAGGTTTACAGATATGAGTCATCTGTTGCTGCTCTTGCTTTGGGTTCCTGCCTATCCTGCTCGTGTGTGTGTGTGTGTGTGTGTGTGTGTGTGTGTGCGTGCGCGTGCGTGCGTGCATGCGAGTGTGTGCGTGTGAGTGTGCGTGTGTGTGTGTGTGTGTGTGTGTGTGTGCGTGCGTGCGTGTGAGTGTGTGCGTGTGAGTGTGCGTGTGTGTGTGTGTTTGTGTGTGTGTGTGCGTGTGTGTGTTTGTGTGTGTGTGCGTGTGCGTGTGTGTGTATGTGTGAGTGTGTGTGCGTGAAATAGTGATGTGTATCAATGAGTCTGACACACAATCCCTATTTGACCTGTCTACATTACGGTCTGTACTTTGCATGTAGCTCTCAATGCAAAGAGAATGCAAAACGTTTACCACAATTTACAATGCAATGTCTCTGTACACACATATAGACAACCCACCAACACCAAATTCAACAGAGCCAAGAAATAAACAAACAAATACAGGACACACACACACAATCATCTGTTGTGAGGGGTATTTCTGAGCAGTAGCATATCTCTGAGTTAAGCCACATTCCTGTGTCGGCAACAATCCAGGCAGCCCCAGAGAAACAGGGGAGTTGGTCAGCTGGCCAAGCCCAGCCGAGAAACAGAGAGAAGGAGAGAGAGAGAGAGAGAGAGAAAGAGAGAGAGAGAGAGAGAGAGAGAGAGCTGGGAACACTCTGGTCAGAATGGCCCAAGATCTGTTTGTTCTCCCCTCCGCTCCATCACTTCTAATTACATCATTAGAGGTACCCATAAAACTCTCTCCCACAATTACACATGCAGAGACAGAGAGAGAGAGGGAGAGAGAGAGAGAGACAGAGACAGAGAGAGAGACAGAGAGAGAGAGAGAGAGCAGTGAATAAAGAGGCAGCAAATAAAGTCGAAAAAGACAAGGAATAAAGAACACAGTGAAAATTACGGCCATAATGTTGAGATGGAGAGAGAGCGAAGATGAGAGAGAGAGAGAGAGAGAGAGAGAGACCAATACTAGAGTAGTGCTACATCTCAGGTTGGCATACAATAGTGGGTGAGGCAGCAAAGAGTCTGTACCACACACAGTGAGTACAGAGCACACCCATTTCACCACTCTACATATTGCGTCAGCATCACTTTCCTTCCTTATTTCAAAACCGTGAGTCAGAATTTCCCCTCAAAGCCAAGTAAGAGAGCGGCCTGTGGCCACCTGCAGTGTGTGTGGCCACATCCGTGTTCCAATAAACTAATCTCTCTGCACAGGGGCATTTTTCTGCACGTATATTTTCTCAAACCTTACCACAGCTGGCCTCAAAGCAACATTTTTACACGTTTTTTTACTCAGAGAGACGTTTTCCCATGCATATACAGCATGCAGACATATGCACGGCGCATGCACAAACACATACACACACACACACACAAACAAACACACACGCACATGGGCAACTATGCAATTTAAACTACTGCCGTACCACCCTCCACACACACAAATGCAAATGTGCACATGCTTACGAGGGGCCGCATACATGCACATGCACACACACACATGTGCACACACACAAACACACAAAGGCCTCCACCTGTAGACCAATGCAATAAAAGTAATGCAAAACCATTCTCCACTTGCAAACAAATGCCACTCCCCCTCCCCCAAAAGCACACACAGACACACTAATACACCAACACCAGTGTCATCAGCCTACCTAGATACAGGGATAAAATGACTCACCACCCCCCCATGCCCCTCACAGCTGGGACCCAAACCACTACATCTCTGGCTCTGGCTCTACAAAGCCAAACCAGCTGCCAGATTTTAAAAGCAGTGAAACTCCATCCGTGTAATTCAGTTGAGAGATGTAGTGTGTGTGTGTGTGTGTGTGTGTGTGTGTGTGTAAACATCAGGTGGCCTACTGCACAAAGTGCTTCTGTAAATAACTCTACTGCTGCCTGTTGTCACTGGTGCCGGTGATGGGCTGAATTCAGGACAGAACACCCCAGTGTCTGCTCCCTTCACATTCAAAATCAGCCCCAAACATCAGGACAAACCTTCTTCAGGTTACACTGTACTGCACGTTTCTGGCAATCTCTCTCTCCCTCTCTCTCTCACACACACACACACACACACACACAAAGAAAGACATCTGGTTCACATTAACAGTGAAGCTTAGCCAAGGAAGAGGTGATTCACTACAAAAGGGACTTTTCCATCTAAAATGGGACGAATTATTTTTGGACAAAAATACAAAATATGCATTAAATATCATATTTTAAAATTCCTGCACTGATATACTGTGAATGTTTCAGGTGAGATCTTAAGATATTTCGAAGTGTTATGCTCTCCTATACCACACGCTGCTATAAAAACTCATCTTTTAAATATTCAAATATTATAGCGCTATATTGATATATCATGACAAATGCAAAGCAACTTTCTCTAAAAATGTCAAATTAATTGAAAGGGACACATCTGCCATCCTCTATCAGTAGATTTTAGACTGTAATTCAGCTTAAAGGTCAAATGCTTTTAGCCAGCATCTTTTCTGGGCATGAATACTAAAGCATTATACATGTATATGTTTAGTTAGGTCTTTGTTTCTGGTTTTTCATTTTGACAATAGGCAATACGTGTATGTTTTGTCTCTTGTCCCTGTGCCGTAGCTAGATACAGGCAGTGGTAAATCCAGGCACAGATGGAGGTTAAGGGAACAGCTGGGTGTTCTGCACAAAACAAAGCTTTTCACAATTAGCTGGATAGAGACTAAGGCCCAGCGGTTTTAAACACAGACATATTGTAGAAACTGCTTTAAAAAATGATAAACAGTTTAAATCCTCCCCCACTGTAACCCAAAGGTCAGCAGAAGACAGCTTTTAAAGGATAAAATGTCAGGAGAGTTAGGTTTACAGAGCAGGCGAAGAGAGCCTTTCACTAAAGACTAATAGGAAGGCTAACTTTAACCCTATCATAAACTAACAATCAAAACTTGAATCTAAAAGATTTGGTAAAGAACACAATGTTGGTAATGGGTTCACTTGTTTTTCGAAGATAGTGGTAGATAGGCTGTGTTTTCACATTCTCTGCTATTAAATTACATGAGATTACATAAAGAAAATACCACATACACACACACACGTAGATGTGCAGAAATTTCTTTTTAATGCCTGGATTAAGACCTTGGTTCTCTGTTGAGTAGAGTGCTGAATAAGTAAAATGTGTAAGTACATACATTTAAGTATATATGTTCATATTGATTCCCCTAAACAGATGGTACAACTGACACACAGGTAACATGACCACAAAATACACTCACATATACACACACATGGTGCTGTGATCTGAGTCCTTTTCCCTTTCTCCTTCTCTCCTGCTCTCAATCTCTGTCTATCTCACACACACACGCACACACACACACATGCACGAGCGCACACACACAGACACGAAGAATGTGTTCGCAAACACACTCTCACACCCTATCCCCTGGGGCAGGGTACTGAGTGCACTGTGGCTGAGTGGGATTCTCAGTAGAACATGAGGATGAGGATGGTGAGTGGTGAGTATGAGTGAGCCCAGCTGCGGCTGCTGTGATATGATCAGTGTCAGGCTACTGAGCCCTACAGTCACTTACATACACACACACACACACACTCAAACACATACTCCTAACACACTGAGCTAAGCAGATGGAAGCACTGCTGACGCTAGAAGCAATATATTAGAGTGGCAAACTTAACCAGTGCCTGTACTGTTCTACAAAAGGCAATCTGAAATACCTCTTCTTATTTCCTCTATCATGTTCTCCTCTCTCTCTCTCTCTCTCTGTCTCTCTCACTCTGATGCTTTTTTACTCTCTCTTTTTCACTCTGTCTCTAAGCATCATCATTTCATTGCCCTGCATATTTTATCAGTGTTTTATTAACTGATTTCTGACAAATGAATTCTGTAAATATGACGATAGAAATCACTGGTCCCTCCCCTTCCTGGGAAAGTGGCATGTGTTAAAAGTCAACTTGGACATAGCTTGACTACAAGCATACTTGAAATTCAAATGATACAACTGTGTGAGAACAAACAAATCCCTTCCCACACCATGTGGGCCCTGAATTTCATTAACAGCACAAGCAGGTAGCGCCTCCCACCACACCATCCTACCCAACCACCAAACAGCTTTAAGATGTCTGTTATAGTTCAAATGAAGTCCCAATAGTCACTGCCTTCCACTGGCCGTTCGTGGCACCAGACAGAATCAAAACACTCATCTCTCTGTTCTTGTGCAGACAAAAATAATCCAAAGATTCTTCTTCATTATCCAGTTGCATCATTGTTCAGTTACATGGCTCAACCAAAAGACAATTATTAATTGATTTGTGCATAGTGTATAGTGACTGTATAGAGAACATAACGAGTGTTTGGTAAATTAATTTTTGTCACACATTTTGGCAGACATCTTCGGTTCCTATGTGTAATTCAATGTCTTTTTTGGTTACGCCACAGTCAAGTTTAAAATAGGCTGCCCCTCGAGGGCAAACCGTATTAAAAACTCTTGGCTTAAGAAGAGCCTCTCACATTATCAGAATCCAAAAAGAAATCACACCTCCAGTTACGCCCCAGAAGCACAAAGACAGTGAACATCCGTTCCGTGTTTTACCGCTTGCTGAGGATTCGGCAATTCAAACAACGGAAAGACTCGAGAATACCCGAAGAGATACGATTGGACGATCAAGCTCTGCTGGGCGCTGTCCACCACTGAAACCGCCTGAAATGATATGATACCTCATTCCAAATACATCTCCATAACAATTCCATGAATCTAACAGACCAAAGAATATAACGATCCCATCGGCGAAGATTTTGACGTCATTTAATCTTTACTGAATCTATCAAAAATGGATTCTCCTCTTTAAAGATTCCATTCGAAGATGGCAGAGCTCCTGCAAACACTTGAAAATGGAAGGCGTTTCTTTATCGAATATCTGAAGCCAGGGTCAATTTGATTTCTATTTTAAAATCCCCAACGACATAAAGGCACTGATATCAGTAAAACATAACCTACAAGGTACATCAAGACTGATGTGAGATACATACGACTAAGTGCAGCACTGTACATTATTAGCCTATTGAGATACCCCAAACGTCAGTGAACGGCAACGGTCAGTCGGAGACGAACACAATATATCACAAAATGTTGCGAGAAAAAAGGCATAGAGCAGACTGGATAACATGATTTCACTTCGGGTATAGTCCTACAGGGTGGGTAAATTCGTTGTGACAAAGTGTAGAGAAGGTGCCTGAATCTGGCAGCGGCAGCAGAGAAATAAAAATGGCCGAGTGAAGAAGTTCGGGTGGTACCAATTCTTCTTACTTATTCATGCACAATCATACGATCTCATACACACATTCACAGTAACACACATCACACCTACATATACAGGATGCGCAGGCCGACAGCACAAACATATGCTTTAACGGTATATGTAAACGCATACGTTTTCAAGGAAAAGATGGATAAAGCATTCTCTTTTCTCAGAACAGCCCAATAGCCTATCCCGTGGCTTACGTAAAATTCTTTTTCATTTTAGTCTGACATGCCTGTGGCCAAACGAAGACTGAATGTGAAGATGTAGCGAAAATAAATATAATAGACTGCCGTGTAATAATATCTCGTAATTCTGAATGTAGCTCTGAATGATGTCATTTGGCTCATAACCATTTGAGATATGTATATATATATATAACTTTTTTAATTACGTGCTAACGAATCATCCCTCAAGACCTTCGTCAAGGGATCAAACGTTCAGGAGAACGTTGAGAGAGATCAGGGGAGATACAAGCATGCCATCAAGATTAATTGGCAGAGGTCTGTCTTAATGCTTCTCAGCCGGGACCAGTGCGCACACGATTCATGATGTAGGCTACACGGTCACACGGACGATGGACGATAACACGGACAAAACACGGTGCCCCCACTTTCAGCACCATTTTCGTGAACAGCACAGCAATATTTTTTTTCCTTCGCAAACCGCAAAGCTCACCATTTGAATCATTGCGCAAAGCTACAAGACCACATCCCTACATCGCAGCGATGCCTCATAACTACTTGAAAATATGGCGGACCTAGAATTCGCCATCAGGCATTAGATAGTGTGTGTGTGTGTGCGTGTGTGTGTGGTATGCCCAAACTCATTCAGTAGAAATTAAACATGAAATGTCATTTAAACCAATGCACTTACTTCATCTGTTTCACGATGGTACTTTTGCCGGATTCCCCGGCTCCTGTTAGGGAAGACACATAGTGGGAGTAAGAATGTCTATCATGATAAGGGTTAAAATGATTCTGAAATAATTGCTGAATTTACTGAAGAAAAAAACGTTTGTGCAATATAGACATCCGCACTCTTTAACTAGCGGTTATGTCGAAGGACACAGAATGAATTCCCTCCTCATGAAGCACTGTGTTACCTAGGAGAAGTAATTTCACATCCTTAGCGGCAGTGATTCCGTCTTCTTTCAGGTTTTTCTCGATAGCTTTGCTCCTGTCCAGAGCCGCTCTCTCCTCGGCGCTCAGTGTACATCCCATGGCTAGACAACCCTTATGTATTTCCAAAACAGGCGAGGTGCGAAATACGAGCAATCCTTTTTTCTCTGTATTTCTTCCCTGTCCCTCTCTAAGCTTGTCTAGCTCTCTTACACCCTCTCTCTCCCTCTCTCTCTCTCTCACACTCTGCCTCTCTCGGCGACTATAGCTAAAGCATTAAAACCCGAAAACGACAACGTGAGATACTGGTTTGAAACAAAAGCTACAATCTCCGTCGCTTGCGCTCACTCGATGTCTTTTTTGGCGGAACCGTTGTGGTCGATCCACGGGGCTGGGAGTCTCTACTGGGCGGCGGCACCGACAGCGAGCGCTCGCATCGTTTAGCTTGCGCACAATGGAGGGTCAGCAGGGAGAGCGCGCCGGGCTCGACACTCTCAGACAATCTCGCTGACGTCAGGGCCGAGCAGAACGAAACGAGCATGCTCCAGCAAGCATCCTAGTCGTGCACCGTTAAGTGTGTTGGCTTTACCGTCTCATGCAAATACATAGAAAAAAGCAGAAACAAACATAGTTTTCGGTTATTTCTTTAATTTCTGAATAGTCGCAAGCTTTACAAAGGTGAAGGTAATCAGCAATGCATATAGAATCATACCATTGTGGTTTAAGGTAACATGATCGCGATAATTGTCAAAGAGGGTTTGATTTGAAAACGAATGACTGGGCCCAAGCCAGCCAAGAATCATTGCTAGGTGTGGTCACTAGCCGTATGTTGACATATTTATTGTTAGCATCTAAGCACTACCCATGAAATATAAAAATACGCTTACAGTCATTTAAAAAATGACATTGTCGATATGTCATTTTCATAAATGAAAAATATTGATTCAGATTTCAGCTTAAATTATTAATGTTATTAAATATGGATGTACAAATGCGATTTTTAGTTGTCACACACATTAAGGACTGAGTCTGCTGATTGCTGGTCGAACAATAAATATTTGAGTCAGATACTTGGTATAGGTTCGCTGAATCAAATTATCGCCTCAAAATCAGTCGTTTATCGGTCATTGTGGCTGCTCCACAAAAGTGTTCACATCATTTCAGTAAGATCTTCAAAAATGCGGGAATATTCAACTTACAGACATTTTACCACCTTTTTTGATTGATTACTTTTATTTTTCTTCTCAAGGAAAAAAAGGAAGAGAAAGCAATTTTGCAAAGGGACAAAGACAAATTTATTTGCAGGTTATCAATATAAATCAATACCAAGACAAAACACTATTTAGGCCCTGAACACTGTGTAACTGCATATAGCTGTACTCCACCAGTCCATTGGGGATAATTGTGTGTATCAGAGCACTAAGAGAAATTAAAAAAAAAAAAATACATAACCCATGGATTACTATTAGGAACATTGTTGTATTTCA
Organism: Chanos chanos; assembly: GCF_902362185.1. Classification (NCBI taxonomy): domain Eukaryota; kingdom Metazoa; phylum Chordata; class Actinopteri; order Gonorynchiformes; family Chanidae; genus Chanos; species Chanos chanos. Next base: position 38,656,321 of record NC_044496.1, read on the forward strand.
TTATGCCTGCCATTTCAGTCAAAATGGTTCCTTAAGAACATATTGCACAATGTGATGATGTATCATGTCATGTGTAAACCATGTGGAGGAACAGAAGACTCATGGCTGCAGGTGTTGCACAACTATTTTAAACTAACACCATATTTTGGTTTTGAAAACAATTATCTGCGTGTGTACTTATTTGCTGTCACATCGTCAAACAGGAGAGGCATTGTTGGGCTGTAAGCACAGACGCTGTGGTGACGTACAGGGGAATACATTTATTTAGCTGAGTGTAATCTTTCTGTTTCATGCTTTCCTCAGACAGCGTTAGCTGACACACCCAGTGCTCTGCTCCATGAAACCAAAAATTTAAATCAGTCAGTTCACAATGAAAAAAAAGAAAAGAAAAAGCAATTGCCTGTGTATCATTTTTCTGAGTGTTTTTGTTCACGAAAATCCTGAAAAGCTTCACTATTTACAGTGCAAATTGATTTGGATATTTTGATGAATATTTAAAAAAACAGTGTTCAGGGCGCTGTAAAGTGGGGAATTTGTGTGTGTAAATGTATGAGTGCACGAGTCTGTTTGTGTGTGTGTGTGTGTGTCCAAACCTGTGAGAGAGAAGTGAAACAACACGGAGCAGCTGAGGGCGAGGAGGGTGGGTGATTGAATTTGGTGGTAGATGTCCACCCACACACTATTACAAAGAAGTCAGGTGGATCTTGTGTCCTAACAACCAACTCAGATGTAAATGCCTCCAATCAGATTTGTGTGACATGTTTACTGAATGCACACAGTACACATGACGTGTGTAACCACACATGCATAAACAGACATGCCCATGCATACGCCCACAAACATGCACACACACATGTATTCATGCACATGTGTACAAAATGAACACACACACACACACACACAGAAACTCTTACATATTTCTGAACCTTACAACATTTAAAAACACAGTTTTTTCAATGCAGGATCTGAACTAGATTAAAAAAAGGGAAGAAAAAAAAATAAGCACTTTGCTTTCCTGGCAGACAGAAGTGTGTCTTGCTGTGTCAAGAGGAACTATGGTAGAGAAGACCAATCTGTGTGCAGTGGCAGTTCCTCGCTGGATTTCTTCAGAGGAGAGCTGAGGAGGCCAGTGAGAAATAACACTGACACAGACTTGTCCACTGATGTACTGATAACTGATAGATCCAACTACTGATCAGAACATTGGTCAGTTCATTCTCAGCACAACATTACTATTTGGATCGATGAACTGGACATTGTTCTCATTTCAGAACAATTTCTCATTATCAATGCAATTTTCAGTGTAACACCATGAAAAGAAATCAGTTAAACTGAACAAATGAATCTCCTATATAATGTAATTTATAATAGTAACCAAAATACAGATACAGGCATGGGTCGTCCCTTTTCCTCCCTCTGGTGGTGTTTTTCTTTTCTTTTCTTTTCTTTTCTTTTCCCCCACTCTCTCATGGTTTCCATAAGCAAAATGATTAGCTACACTAGGAGAGGGGAGTACTAAGAGACAGTAGAGCAGTGGGGGTGGGGGGGCATAAATGCTGACATAAATAAGACCATAAATACTGACACTGTACGTATTTCTGACTGTGTTCTGTGCCCATGGAATGGCAGTTAAAATTGATTTGGCAGCAGAAATTTCCAGCATCAGGGTCACAGAGAAACAAATTTTTCCCAAATTTTCCTCCTCATCTTTAATATATTTGCTACAGAGAAAAAGCAAGGGAGTGGCTAAGTTACAGAAAAATGAGATAAAGACACAAATTCAGGCATTGTGTTTGGCAGTTGGTAAGTATCTACGCTGAAGTTCACATATACAAATTGAATTAACTTACATTATTTATTTAAGTCTGGTGACACCCCACCAGCTGGGATGAGTTTTATAGAGATGACAGAGGGCCAGCTGAGCTTAGGATCCCAATTAGATGTATAAATAGATAAAATATTGCCTTATTCTGACACTGTAATTGGGAGTAGAATAGGACTGTCAAACAGTAACTCAGGTCTTAATGAGTTTGTACATTCTTGTGAAAAGCAAAAAGCTTGATGGATAATTATTTTTTAAAATTTTAATCCAAGGACTTTACAGTAAACTGGTTTTGTCTGTGGTGCAGCTTGAGCAAGTTTCTCTCTATAATTTTTTTTTTGCTGAATGTGTTGGTTTTGGCCTGAAGTAAAATCCAAGAGTAGTGTCAGGTCAAAATGGTGTGTGTGTGTGTGTGTGTGTGTGTGTGTGTGTGTGTGTGCAGGTGAGTGTGGATGTGTGGGAGGAGATGGGGGGTGTAACTGCAGTTAAGAAAACGCCCGTATATGTGTTTTTGACACACAATATGTGAAGAAAGAGAAACCTGCAATCCAGAGAGCTCAGGAAACATAGCAGGTGGCGTTCCACACTTCTGCTTCTGCAACAAATACATCTCAGATGATGCAAGAGTCTCTGGGAATCATGCAAGTACAATGTTTGTGAAATGGGGGAGACATCGGTTGTGGAGACCATTTTGAAATATACTACCATTTTTCTTTTCTTTTTTTTGTCTGATTCTTATCACCATTATGAATGTGATGCTTTTCAGTTCTGGACTTTGAATTGAAAGGGTTTGGGAGAAGAGCAGTTATGTGTTAAAGTTTCTTGCACATGTTGAAATTTTATCCATTCAAGCCTGTTGCGGATGACGAAATTTTATCAGATCAAGAGAAGCTTTACAAGAAAACAGGACGGATGTAAATGAGGAAGGCATAGAAGTGTATTGCAGCACATCTGTTCCCATTGTCTTCCTCATTTTCCCTTTATTATCTAATTACCCCCCGTCCCCATCACTGTTATAACTGCTGTCAGTGAGTCGTTGAGTGATATGGGCTGTCTTTCTGCCTCTTTATAGTGTAATGCATGCAGACCTCACAAATGAAGCCTTCTAATGGTCAGCAGCTAATGACTGTATCAGGAAGCGGGGGAGAAACCTAGACAGTACTGAGGACAAAGTGTTTGGGTTCAATGACCAATGGAAAATAGAGCTAGTCTATTACAGTAGTCTTTGTCTTACTTATAATCATTATCTAACACAACAACAACAACAACAACAACATCTTCATCACTGTTGTTGATAGATACTTTATTGTTATTGCCATGCAACATGAAAGTCATATCCTGGAGTCTTTCCTCATACTCCTGGTGTCAAGTCCATTGTCACCTCCATTACTGCAGCTGTTATTTCAGGACTCAGAGAGAGTTTCGAGAGTTAATCTCCCATGATCCTCCCATTTCTCCCAGAAAATGATAGCTTATGGGTTTTGTTTGTTTGTTTGTTTTTTCAGAGTGATATGACTTTCACTCTCCACTTACTGAGGTCCTGTCTTAGTATGGGTAAGAATTACTTTCCCTATGTTCTTTGACTGGCTCAAATGACTCCTGTTTTCTGAAACTCCTATTGGTTATGACTAATTTTTACTCATGAGGAGGAGCAAAGTGTTCAAAAACAATCAACCATTTCTAACTGAATAAACATGACCTCTTAGTACAAGTTAAAAATCTTCTACCATCCAGCATACTTTTGAAGATCATGGCAGACTGTGTCAGGGAGCACATGGTAAAGTGGATATTTTCCCGAGTTTCGCAATCGGTCTCCACTCCAGCTTTCATTATCAATTCTCCGCACACCACAGTGTCCTTCCCCTGAGAAGTGTTTTATGAAGTGTCATTGAGCTGGCACTGGCCATTTCGTAACTCATAATAAAACATACCCATACCAGCACAAAAATACTATTTACAATGGCTTTATAAACAAACTGGAATATACGTAAGGAGGAAAATGGCATAAATCTTCATTACAGGCAACACTTTGGGAGCTACATTTTCATAGCTAATTTCAGTTCATTGAAATGTTATTAAAGTAAGGCTAAAATGTGATTACATTTTCCCACATAATGGAAGGTGAAGACTAAGACAATGTAAGAAACTGTAAATCATTGATATTAACAGTGTAATTGGGGTAATTTTCGTGGCTAAGGGATTTAGATGACTTTGAAATTCCTGAGAGTATTCTAATAGGGATTACAGACTAAAAGCTACAGACCCGAGTCAGTTATTCATAAAACCCTGGGGATTATCAAACTGGCTTCTCAGTTTAAGTATCTTGTTTGGGGAAATTTGGACTAATCAAAGAAAGTTCAGTCTAAAAAAACAATATGGCCTTTCTCTTCATTCGCAGTGTGAAATTTTAAAGCACGAAACATTATGCAGTCACATTCTACGTTTAAAAAAAAAAAACAAAAACAACAAAAGTGACATGTTTTGAGATTTTGAAAGAGAGTTGATTGTATGTGTTACCCTCTTTCTTCAAAATGAAGAAATAGTTTCAGTTCCTCCTGTGAAGCCACAGCAGTGCAGAGCACAGAGAGGAGAAGAGAGTGGAAGTTCAGTCTTTATGTTCACTGAGGCCGAGTAGTGACACAGACAATGAGCACAACGAAACCAAAACTCTCAAAGCAGAAGACCAGGCCTCAGCTTTCACATCTTTTGTCTCTCTCACCCAGATATTATAAGCAGCTCATCACAGAAAGGAGCAGTCAGACGAAGGGAGAGGAAGAGGAACGCATGACAGCAAAGGACAGGAACAGAGAGAGGAGAGACAGAGAGAAAGAGAGAGAGAAAGTGAGAGAGAGAGAGAAACATACAGTAACACGTCGACAGATGTGAAAGGATTTAATTCACACTTGGCTGCTACGTTGACGAGAGTGTAGTTCAGGGTGCATTAACTCTTTCTCACTTTGGCACATTGTTAGAGTTCAGAGAGAGGTAGAGAGCAGGACAGAGCAAAAGAAGAAAAAAAAAAGCAGAAGAGCAGGCGTAAAATGTGTCTCTGACCAAAATGAAATTACATATGTACAGGTAATGTCTTAGGCAAAACAAAACAAAAACTAAAACAATGTAGTTATGGTATATATGGTGTATATATGATATATATGGTGTGTGTGGGTGTGTGCGGGTGTGTGTGGGTGTGTGTGGGTGTGTGTAACATATGTATTAGGGGTGTAACGATTACCGGTACGAATCGGGAACCGGTTTTAACGTTAAAGATGCAACTACATCGATTCATGGACCCCTGGATCCACCTAAATGAACCATGAATCTGTCGATGGCCCAATTAAGTTATTAATCAGTTGACTGAAGCTTTGCTGCTAATTCTACTTTAGTATTTAGCTGCTGCAGAAGACTCACTGATCTAATGTTACAAGTCATGTTACTTTCAAAATAATAATGACTGCCTCTCATTCATTAATAACTGCACAGCGTCTAGTGTTGGCCTTTTACCTTTTACGAGAGTTAGGTTAGCCGTGCTTAAGAGGTAGGAAAAAAAAAAGAACAACACGTCCGACAGTGCTGACACGGTTTACAGTGCACCATCAAATCTAAAATCTAAAGTTGGTAGACATTTGGATTTCATAAGAAGGAGGGAAAAGTTGACAAAAGTCTGGCCATTTGTAAGGTCTGTAGACCAGCGATTAAGCACAGTAGTGGTATGTCAAATCTTACCACTCATCTGGTGAGACAGCATGGTGAAACCTATGTGGACGACAAGGGATCTGTGGATGCTAGTACAGCTAGCACAAGCAAGAACATGGACTAGCCTACAAAAACACAGATATTAAACACTTTGTCCATCCACAACTTAGTCACAGTTCGGCGTGGTCTAAGGTAACTGCAGCATCTATAGTCTGTTTAATTGCTACTTAAAATGTTTGTTGATACAGAAAGTCTTTTTTTTTGTGTGTGTCTGTGTCTATTGGAGAAGTAATAAACGCAATGACATGTAGGCCTAATTCTGAAATGACTTGTCTTTCATTCTTTTCCATGCCATAAAGTAATAAAAATACTTGGGATTCCCTGGTCTTTTATGAAATATATCTATTTGAAGCTAAGCAATGCCACTTTTATAGAACTTGCTTATTTTAATTTATAATGGAAAATGAGTGTCTACATTAAACAAATTTTAAGAACTGTATCAGATTGTATCGTATCGCATTGCATTGGATCCTTCCGTATGAAAATGTATCGTCCCTGAGTTGTATTGTAGCCCATGTATCTAGATACGTATTGGATCGTCTTATAAGGGAGAGATGCACGCCCCTAATATATATATATATATATATATATATATATATATATACACACACACACATATACACACATATATATACATACATATACACACACACACACACACACACACACACATATATGTATGTATATCTTTGTATATATACATGCTGTACATATAATGTATATATTCTGTGTGTATACACACACACACACACACACACACACACACATTTATGTATATATGGTATACCTATTCATTTGTCGTTCAGACAGGGTCTGCTCTATATGACACCTGCACATCTACTGTTTAATGAATAAAGTGATTTTTTTCAAATTCAGCTCCTTCGGCCACTCCCTCGAGTGCTGCCAAGAATGAAGCAACCATTTCCCAGCATTGTCAGACAGGATGGCTGAGTGTCTGATCCCTGTCAATAAAACATTTCCCACTGTGAGAGTGCATTTAGCAAGCCACAGAGTCTGCCTATGAGATACTTAAATGATCAAGGAGAAATATTCCTTTTTCAGTTTTCAGTTTTACAGAGTTTGCAAGAAGCTTCGAAAGACGATAAAGCAAATGAGAAAGCGCAAAAAACAAGAGGACGTTTTGCTGTAGTGAGGGGGATGTGTGTAATCTCCAATCATCCACACCACATTGACAACATATGTAGTCCTTCAGTCAACACCTACGAGGGGCCCGCCCCTTGCGCTAAGGCTCACTTAATCTCATTGACTTATGTTTAGCTAAAAGACTGTCTCTCTCATTGGCTAATTCACTAGATTCACGACCAACCAACCAAGCGAAGATTCTGCTGTTTGTCAGTCCGCCTGACAGAAACCCTTCCCTCGGGATCTTCAAATGAATAGCATTCCGCTCAGAATGCCAAGAACTGCAAATTGAATTGAACGTATAGGCTGCTGAAAGCAAAGTGCATCCAGAGCACTGGCCTGAGGATTTTTAATATTCAAGACACTTACATAACGACAATAGAAATGAAAACGCGTGTCCTTGAAGAGGGGGGGGGGGGGTGTTAGAGGCCCCTGATATGACAACCACGTGAGAGGATTAGACGAGCACTCAGTGTCTCAATATACTGTCGCGTTTATGGAGATTGGACAGTTGTCTTATTTTGTCTTACTTTTTTTTTTTTGCCTTCTTAAAGTGATTCACTTCATTTCCCTGTCTTCACTGAACACTCTTAGCTGCTGACATCTTACTGAGAGAACCACAATTCTGATTCAGTACAAATGACATATTTGATGTCATATATAAAGTTCTCTCAGTTATTTTCCACATTAAAAACTAACCCCAAGCCTTTCTGTATGTCAAAGGATTGGCACTATCCAATGAGCGACTGAATTGACAAAATAACTGCCATTTCATTATGACCATGTTGCACACATACAGAGAGAAAACCTGCAGTGTTAAATAAAAGCAATTTAACAACTTGGACAGACATCTTGTGTTTCGCAGCCTTGTCATAGCTATAAATAAAAAGCATGTTCGACTGTTTTGGTCTCTGTGCTTTTGCATTTAAAGTGATCTCTAAGGACACTGTGCCTCTTTCTCTCTCTCTCTTGCTCTCCCTCTCTTCTGCTCTCTGTCTGTGTGTGTGTGTGTATGTCCTGTGAGTTTGAGTGTGTGTGTGTGTGTGTGTGTGTGTGCACGCTGGGGGGGTGGGGCGGGCAAGTTACCGGGACTCTTCAGCAGTGGCTCTGTGGAGCAGAAGGAAAGGCACTCTGGGGGCCAGGCTCTTAACAGCACTGTCTCTGAATAATGCAAGGGACTGGGAGAGGGAGGAGGGGAAGAGAGTGAAGGAAGAGAGAGCAAAGTGAGTGAGAGATAGAAAGAAGCTTAGCCCACAAAAGTGCCTCTGCCAGCCAACTCTCTCCTGCATAAAACACTCTCAGGACACTCCACCGAGCAGGAGCACAACGAGAGAGAGAGAGAGAGAGAGCGAGAGAGAAAATGCAGGATGGTAGCAAATTATACTCAGTACACTGAACACACATACACACACATATATAAACACACACACACACTCACCACACACACACACATTGACTCATGCCATGTCCCAAGTCAGTTTCGTGTGGTCTATCATTCCAGACCAGATCAGACTGTTAAATGTGGGGCTCACAATCTGGGCTTTATAACTGTCCTCATAATTTCAGCTGTAACAGCCTCTCATTTCAAAGACACAGGTATAAAAAGCAGATATACTGACATATTTTGTGTTACCATAACTGCTACTGTTGATATACAAAACAAGGAAACATTACAACCTTACAAATCTGTAATTGACTATTTTATCAGCCAAGGATGTCAAAATACAAATGTTTTGATCTATCTATCTATCTATCTATCTATCTATCTATCTATCTATCTATCTATCTATTAGTCTGTCTATCTGTCTGTCTGTCTGTCTGTCTGTCTATCTTTCTATCTATCTATTTGCATGTATGTAATATTATTATTTTATATTATATATGGTTAAATATGCACACACACACATACATACGCACACACACACACATTCTGATTCAACAGTGCTCCAGGACTGGTTGGATGGGCTCATAGAAATTGACAATATGCATTGATCCCTGGCCCTTAAAGGCTGCCTAATAGGCTAGATCTGTCCCCCTGTTCAGGCTGTCAGCTTAGAAAGAAACCAGCAAACAGTTTAACACACTGTTCCTACGACTGACTGAAGAGATACAAACTTGATGTAGATTCTCACATAAACAGTACATTGTATGAAAACTGACACCTTTTAAACTACTGCTGTGTCTGACCTGTAGAATTAGACACTGTGAGAGCTAACAGAAATATCCTTTAATCCTTTGTTGGTTTAAGTATGCCCCCCACATCAAAACGCTCGCACAAAGAATCAAAGGACTTTATCTGAGGTGCTATGGTAGTTTGCGTTGATTTTGGTTGATGGGGGTATATATTTTTTGTCTTTTTTGTTTGTAGGAAACTGCTGCACTCTGAGATGAACCTCTTTAAATGGGCATAAGCATTAGTGTAGCGATACAGCATAACCAAGACTTTATTCTGGACAGCCAGCGCTGAGGGTGTTGGGGAGTCTCCAGGTCTCTCTCAGTCTGGGAGGAGATGGCATCTCCTGAGCCTTTGATTGTAGTCTGGCCCTTCTTTTCCTGTTCTGTACCATGCATGACTAGACTCGCATATCAAAGCATCTGTATTTCTCTCTGTCTGTGTCTGTCTGTGTCTGTCTGTCTCTCTCTCTCTCTCTTTCTCTCTGTCTGTCTGTCTGTCTGTCTGTCTGTCTGTCTGTCTCTCTCTCTCTCTCTGTCTGTCTGTCTGTCTGTCTCTCTCAACACTTTTTCATGTCTCTTTTCCTTATTTGTGTAGTTTCCCAGACAATTTCTTTTTCCTCATAACCAATCTCTTCCTCACATTATCTATAATGTAAACACATGAACATTTCCACTTTTTGCACAGTAGCTTTACATGCATATTCCATATCATTGTTTTTTATTGGACGGCAGAACGCTCTAAGCAGATATATTCCTGCAGTATGAATGAGTACAGTGGCATGATGCTCATCCATTCTATGCTGGATTATGTGTTTGGCCAGATTACCATTAGCATGATGCTGCGTAAAGGCTTGTGTCTCTGGGCCTCCAGTTCAGTGGCTTAATTCAGGCTTTTAACTTTATTAATAACGAGCTTATGAATGACCTTAAAGGCGGCCTGGCACCCATGGATGGTTGAATGGCTTACATCATGATGTCCGCATGCTTCACCGTTCTGCGGCTTTCTGCTGCAGTGATGGGATTACACGATTTCCATAAACTGGAACGTGTCAGAGATTAAGGATTTGAGGACAGACAGACAATATTTATCTACATTTAATTATGGGAATTTTGCCTTCTGGCTTCGTGGCAGTAAACAGAGCGACTGACAGCGACTGACAGCTGTATCGTTGTATTAACTGGTACTGTCACTGGAACAGCTGGAGCATTAGAATGTATGGTGGCATTCATTTCCCAGTAGAATTCAATTTAAAACTTAAATATTTACTGTACCAAGGTTCTGTTCTCCTTCTGGTCAGATTTCTCTCTCTCTAACTGGTCAGTCAAATAGATCTAAACGACTATTTAAATAATAAAATACATTTGAAATGTTTGTACACCACAGCAACTCATGACAAATCTGTCTCTGATTTCTTTTTAGTTCTTAGTTCAGCTCTCTGGTAATTTAGACTGACAAAAAAGGATTTTTTTTTTTGTTTCTGTAAGAAGAACTCTCTTTGAGTGGAAACAGGAGCAATAGCCTGTTCTATAACATGTATTGGCAAAACAGCTCTATGTCACAGCTGCAGTACTGCCCTCAGTACTTCAGTGTGAGGTCAGGACCACCCATCAGAACAAATGAGGTGACAAATGTGTTGTGGAGAAGTCACAGTTGTCAATCATTCAAATTTGACTCCTGGGAAAAAAAAACCTCTCTGGTTTTTGTGAAGGACTCATCCTTGTTTTGCACTTCATATGCTGTGGCCAGGTTTAAACGTGTAGCCTCCAGTCACGATTAATCACATTTACATGAATCTGAGTTTGACCTAAAAAAAAAACAGAGGTTGTTTGAGGTTTTCCAATTGTTCATAATGGATCCATAATGGAGTGGTTGTGTACTCGCTGTCTTGCCTGTTGAACACATTTTAGTAAATTAATTAACTGTTTCTCGCCTTATCTAATATGTATGTTCCAGGAAAAATCAAATGTAAACAGAGATGACCCATGAATGCTCATATCTGACGTATTGTTTCTAAAGATCATATATACAGTACGTCTATCCAAAAAAGTACTTTCTACACACTGACTGGAGAAAGACTCACATGCAGCACCATACCTGAACTAATGGAGATAATGGTTAAAAAGTGTGTTAGCAAAACAGTGTACTTTTGTACGGTTTGTGTTTGTGTTTACATGCACTCTTGAAAACTACAGTTGAATTCAGGCACTGACCTATGTGTTATTTTAAAAATTAACACTTTGGAAAAATATATGCTTTTGTACTGAAAGAGTGTACCATGTTTCTATTCTAAAAATCAATTTTAAAAATCTTTGATTAATTGATATTTTGATGTTTTTTAAACATCTGGGCATCACCCTGAATTTCTTTCAACAACTGTCAGAGGCGTAGAGAAAAAATATGCTTTGTTATTGCAACACTAATCACTGACATTCTTATTGGGATTTTTTCATCGTTGGGTTATGACACAAGAAGGTGCTTAATAACTATAAATATAAAATTTTAACATTTTCCAAATGAGTTTTCATCACATCTTTCACTCATGCTTGTCCCCCCCCCCATCACAACTGTACAGCAGCACTTTTAAAATGGTAGACTTGAGGTTTATGGGTCCCTCTGCTGGATTAAAGCTGACCCAAAAGACCTGAGCATCTGCCCTGGTTTTTCTTTTTCTTTTCTTTTTTTCCTGCGTGAGAATAACAGCAGCGATCCAGCAACAGTTCCCCGGATATTCTGCCACTCAGTAAAGGGAAGTATAATTATACATGTGAGTGAGTTCTGAGTGCTGTGGTGAGAAAGAGGAAACTGGAAGAGATAATGGGATCTTCTTTAGCGTAAATGTATGCGACTCAGATTGTATCATGGTGAAACCTTTAGATTTAATAGTTGTACTGTCACTGGAGAGCATGAAACTTTCTACTTTGTATGGGGAAATTACTGTTAATCAGTGCCCAACCAGGAAATGGCTTAGAAAATTTTCTTTTCAATGTTTCAGGTCAAACTTCAGGTCATAATATCATTACTATATGTCATTGTGAAATATTTCTCATGACTGTTATGTTCAGTTATGCCACATTAATTCAAAAACTGAAAAAATTACATCTTGACAATGGAATAACACACACATACGCACACACAAACACACAAACACACACACACACACGCGCGCACACACACACACACACACACACACACACACACACACAAACACACACACACAAACACACATAAATAGCTGAATAATACACACTGTCTTTTTTGTCATCACCAGGTCCTGTTGCTGTGTTGTGCTTTTTGGTGTGACAGTGGGGTATTATTCTCGGCTTTGTGTTCTACTGTATTGTTTCCCAGTGGGCTCTTTTGTTGAGTGAGAGTGAGAGTGGTGATGGTGCAGGGAGCTGGTTTATGCTGACGCTGGCTTGTGTGGATGACAGGGACTGATATGGCTGAATGACTGGGCCAGAGAAAACAGAGAGAGAGAGAGAAAGAGAGGGAGAGAGAGAGAGAGAGTGACAGCATCCACAGCACTGGAGCTCAGAGATCACGGAGATGGACTGAGGGCCTTCACAAACAGACGCGTTTACTACACTTAATTCAACACTCTGATTTGACCAACAACAAAAAAAAAACAACAACAACAAACAAATCCCCAAACAGCCATGCAGGAGTCTCCCGGCTCTATAGGTGTGGATGGAGGTTACGCCAGTAACGTTCCTGCATTTCTTACCAAGCTGTGGACCCTGGTGGAGGACCCAGAAACCAACCATCTCATCTGCTGGAGCGCGGTGAGTCAGTCCTGACTTTCTCCATTTCTGTCAGTTACCCAAAGGAACGTGAAACATCACGAGTCAAACATGTACTATCTCATTTCAGACTTTGTTTATCTTAAGAAGTCTTATACAGTCCTGGACAAGTTTGAGTTTTGAAAGGAGGATGTCCATCAAATGTGGTTTCATTCAGTTTTAATCCTGCACTGAGAAATCAGTGTCTGGTTTTGCATACACTCAAAATTATGAGAAGTAAAGGAAAGGTTACTAATTTAAGCACGTTTTGTGTGTGGATGTGTGTATATTTTTTATAAAACAGCAGTTTAAACATTACCAAATGATACTGAATGTCCTTGAGAGAGTGAAAGTGGATTATTTTGGGGAGATTATTAAACAATATCGTAGGACAATATCATCTCCTCATCCTCCAGTGAGAGTGAGAAAGATGCCTCAGGGTTCAGTACAGCCTGACAGATCTCAAATTTCACCTAAAATAAACAAGGAATCAATTTAGACATTTAGCTTGTGGTCTCTGTTTCATGTTCAGATTACTTGAGGCTAAAGTTACTGACAGACAGTTCAAGTTGAAACATTGTCCTGGGCAGGAAGGAGAATGGATCTTTTAGCAGTAGCATATATCTCTCCTTACCTTATCTTGGTCACTTTCCAAGAACGAACTTGGGTGGGTGACTCTGTCCATTTGTAGTATGGCCAATACTGCTTTGAGTTTCATTGTAAATGATATTTCAGGCATTTATTATAGTAAGGCTTTTTAACATGTCAGACATTCAGGAATTCAGACCTTAAATGTATTCAGCATGGATGGAGTGCATATATTAGATGCTTTAAATATTTTAAACACTTCACAGGAAAAAGGATAACATTTCTGTACTGTTGTTTATTTCAATATTTACAATTTTATACAGATCATTTTGCCCAACCTCACAGACCTTATCCTTTGAGTATTCTTCTACAAAGCATGACATTGATAAATAATTCAGCAAATGAATATGTGTACAAGTGCTTAGACATGCAATTACATCACTTAAATACACAGCATTTGTACATCCATGATGGTCTTTATAATGGCTGTTGAATTCCATTAAAGCCTGCCCCTAGTGGTGTGAAAAATTTTTTACATGCTATAGCACCATTTGAAGTAATTACATCTGTATAATTTTGCATAAACAACGGTTACCATAGTATAATTTACATTAAAATATTCAAAGCATGTTTAATGTAAAGCATTTCATTTTGGAGAAAGTCCTGCTGTCCTTTTGAAATACAGTGTTTGTGACTTTATGTGGTATTGTTTCAAACATTCTCTGTCTCATACAGAGAGTTTTATGTATAATCAGTCAGTGACTCCACTCTCATTCTTTCCAAGTGAGTGAACTTAGTTGAAACTGTTTTTTTAACATATCAAATGGTTGGACATCACATCTGACATTCTGTCCTTTTTTCTCTCTCTCTGTTTCTTCCTTCACACCTTTTGTTAGACGGGGACCAGCTTCCATGTGTTTGACCAGGGCAGATTTGCCAAGGAGGTGCTGCCTAAGTACTTCAAACATAACAATATGGCGAGTTTTGTACGCCAACTCAACATGTGTGAGTAGACACACACTGTTGGCTCATATCTGAAGAATAATTTGCTTGTGTTGAGTGTTTTTTGGGTAACACTATTTGTGTGTCTGTGTGTGTGCACGCATGTGCGTGTGTACATGTGTGTGTGTGTGTGTGTGTGTGTGTGTGTGTGTATGTGGTAAAGATGGCTTCAGGAAGGTAGTGAACATCGAGCAGAGTGGTCTAGTGAAACCAGAGAGAGATGACACAGAGTTTCAGCATCTCTACTTCCTACAAGGCCATGAACATCTCCTGGAACACATAAAACGCAAAGTAAGAAATTCAGTATTCTTCTCTACATAGACTGTTTTCTCTATCTCTAACACACATGCATCTACAGTAGTCTTCCTTTCTCTCTCTCTTCCTCTCTCTCTCTCTCTCTCTCTCTCTCTCTCTCACACACACACACACACCCACACCCACATCCACCCACACACACATGGAACGAGATAGAGAAATAAAGGGAGAGAGAGAGAAAGAGAGAGAGAGAGAGAGAGAGAGAGACAGAGAGAAAATCTCCCTCCCTCTGACTCATATTCACAGTGAGAAAAAGAGGTCTTTGTAAAAATGCTGATTAGTGTCATTGCTGTGTGCTGTCTGTATTGCCAGGTGTCTATAGTGAAGAGTGAGGAGACGAAGGTTCGGCAGGAGGACCTGAGTAAGCTGCTGTATGAGGTTCAGCTGCTGCGCAGCCAACAAGAGAATATGGAGTGTCAAATACAGGACATGAAACAGTGAGTAAAACAGTCGAAGACAAAAAAACACACCCAGAAACACACGCGCGCGCACACACACACACACACACACATAGCCACAACCAAACAGACCTGCATGTCACTAGTTTCTTATGAGGCACAAGACCATATGGAATCAATCACCAGACATTCCTGCTGTACATAAAAGCATTTTTTCCAATTATACATATTGTGGTGCTTCCTTTCTGCTACATTAATGTATTGAGAGGAGACCAGTCCTTGGAACACACACACACACACACACACACACACTGGGAACAGCAGAGCCTTCCCACTTTAATGAATTGCTCCTAACGAGCAACACACACACAGACATATACACAAATATATACACTGATTACTAATGGGTGCTCTCCAATGGTTTACATATTATTATAACTGAAGAATCATATGCTTAAGAGTAACAGTAATATTTTTGTTTAAAAATCAACGTAAGTAATGAGACCTGGAAAATGTCCTTACAAGGTCAGCTTTTTTTTACATTCATTATGGTGTATGTAGTCCCTATGGGTTCTATAAAACCTAAAACAACACACACACACACACACACACACACACACACACACACACACACAAGGATCTTTACCCAATAACTCCCCACTCAGCAAGCTAATATAACTGATGTTGTTGTCACCAGCACGCTCACTGGTGATATATTATATATCATTCACTGCATCACAAATACTTAACAACTCTAGATCACTCTATTCCCTTTACCCACTTACATTAGACCATGTAATAAATCAGCTCTTCTTTAACTGTACACAATATTTTTTCTTTTTAGATTACAATGTTAAGTTTACACTCATTTACACCTCATTAAACACCATCTCATGAGAACCCATTAAGCAAGAATGCAAGAATGCAATTTTATCTCAACCATTTTAATGTAATTCTTTGCCCAGTTCTGTGTTTTTATAAATTGAATGTTTTGTGTATCTAACTTGGTTGATCTATTGTGTCAGCTGTTTCTCTAGAACATTCCGCTGCTCACCTGACAGCTGCGCTGTATAGTGTTGGTCAGGTGAGCAGGTCAGGTGAAGCTCTCAGGTAGAACACCTGGTTTGGTAGGTCACATGTTATCTCTGACTGTGGAGTTTGGGAATCATTGGAGTATACAACAGGCAACATGAGCGATGGCAGCATGTAGGAGATGCATTTTGTTAGAGGATTCAGTGAAAAGGAAAGGACGTCCACAAATTATTTATACTGAATAAGGAACATGTTTTCTGTGCAGGTCCCCTGCGCACACAGTACATTACAAAAACATCTTTGCCCTCTCTGTCTCTCTCTCTCTCTGTCACTTTCTCTCTCTCTCTCTCTCTCTCTCTCTCTCTCTCTCTCACTCTCTCACTCTCTCCCCCTCTTTTTTCCTGTTGCAGGCAGAATGAGGTTCTGTGGAGGGAGGTGGTCTCACTGAGGCAGAACCATACACAGCAACAGAAAGTCATGAACAAGGTAAAACATCTGTGCAGGCGTGCAGGCGTGCAGGCGTGCGGGCATGCGTGCGCGTTCAATGGGGTGGTGTGTGTGTGTGTGTGTGTGTGCGCGCGTGCGTGCGCATCTGTGTGTGTGCGTGTGTGTGTGCGTATGGGTTCATCCGAGAATGACAGATAGACAGGGAGACAGAAAGAGAGAGAGAGAGAGAGAGAGAGAGATGTGGCATGTGTATGTTGTGTTAGTGTGCGTGTGTGTGTGTGTGTGTGTTTTATCTGAATCATGCTGACTCACTGTGGATTTCTGTTCTATTTATAGCTGATTCAGTTCCTATTCAGCCAGATGCAGCCCAACACACCTAACACTGTAGGAATGAAAAGGAAACTGTGAGTATACACCTTTATCTGTGACACACACACACACAAACACACACACACAAACACACAAATTCACACAGTCAACCTACTAGCAAGTGTATGTACATACAACCACACGCTCACACCATACACGCATATGCGGTACCAAAAAACTAGGACTAATACACACCTGTAAAAACAGGAAACAATAGCGGTTAACACATATATGCCTTATACAAACATCAGTGTGTGAACGGCCAACTCAGCTGGATGTGGTCACCTGACACATTTGACTGACCCAGCTGAGATGAATGGAGCGAGTGCTGAATCAGACTTACTGAGCTTTGGCCTTGTCTCACACACACACACACACACACACACACACACACACACACCACCCCATTGAACTGTAGCGCATGACCCCTTACCCTCTGTGAAGAAGTGCCCTGTCAGCTGATGTGACTCGTGAGAACAAATTGGATACAAGGGAGGACAAGGGCCAGTCACCCTCTACCCCTCCAATCACCATGGCTTTCACCTGTTTACAACAAACACAATGCTAACACACCTCACTGTGCATTTGCT
Source organism: Chanos chanos (assembly GCF_902362185.1). Classification (NCBI taxonomy): domain Eukaryota; kingdom Metazoa; phylum Chordata; class Actinopteri; order Gonorynchiformes; family Chanidae; genus Chanos; species Chanos chanos. The sequence continues at coordinate 38,673,735 of NC_044496.1, forward strand.
GTCATTGGACCATGCAGAGATTAAAGACCAAAATAACATTGGAGTGTAAATATAACAATCAAATTGTTGACGTGATAATAGAACTATTACATGGTCAATATGGTTTTAAGAAAAAAATATTAAATTATTCTAAACATTTCACATACGTGCTAACCCGTCAGATACTGCTATGGTAGAGTTACAGTGCATAGCCACACAGTTATTTAACTCTATCTGTGTATACAGTTACAAAGATTGTGTTTTATCATCTTTATCATCCAGCCACCAGGGGGCAATATAAATATGTCTTAGGACGTTCTCTGAATTAAGTCATAAAACACAATCTAATTCATCTGTCATTTTAGTGGTTAGTGATGGAACGTGCAAGTTTTGTGCTAACCATTTTCACTGAAGGAATAAACTTATTTTCCGTTGTGTGCTGACTGTTGCTTCTGAATTGTGGGCGTTTTTTAAGGCCTCTCATGTTGGATGACGGCTCCACGAGTCCTCCAGTGTCCAAATTCAGCCATAACCAGTCTATGGAACCCCTGCAAGAGCCCTTCTACATTCAGTCGGTGAGACATAGACCTTTTCACCTTTTCATCCAAATAGCTTTTATTAACAAATATCTGTTACAAAAGCTAATTTACATAGATTACTGATTCATCCATCTTGAGTTCTTTAGTCGTACTTTCTTTGTACAGTCCTAAATTTGAATACTCCCAGAACAGAGATTGTTCTAGCTTGCTGATTTTACCAGGATGGTCATTTCAGTAAAGAAGGATAAATTAGAGGCTGGTGAAAGAGTTTGTAAATGCAGTGGGAGGAACAATGTGCAGACCAAACCTGTGTCCCATTATTTTTTATTCTCTATCTTCTCTCCTCAAGCCATCTACAGAAACTCCATCCTGCTCCACCAGCACTACTATGTCAGGAGGACCAATCATTTCAGACGTTACTGAGATGTCCCAGCCTCCAACCATGGCTATGCAAATTCAGGGGGAGGAGTCAAGGTGAGGGAACCAGCCAAAACCATTTATGGCCAATTTTTTACCTTGCAATTAAGAAAGCCACTTGTAGGGAAGCAGAAATGGATCAATAGCTAAATTCCATGGAAGACTTGTTTGGAGTTACTGTCCTATTTCAGTCCAGTTTAAGATTCCTTGGATTCGGGTAGTTTTCCTGAAAATATCCAGTTAGTGCACCTAAAAAGTTCCATTAGCGATGGAAATTCCATTATCACAGTGATAAACTGTCTGTGAGCCCCTCATAGAATTTGGAAGTAGATGTTTCTGTCAAGTATCATATCATGTATCATGACATATGTGTGCTCTGTGTCCTGCCCCTCAGGGACAAGTGTCTGATGTTGATCAAGGAAGAACCGGTGAGTCCAGGGGTGCGTGGGCGGGGGGAGGGGGTCCCGCTCGGCTCCTGTGAGGTGTGCGCTGAACCCCCAGTCCTCCCCATTGCTATGGTGCAATCCGTCCTGGAGGGCCGAAGTTGTGGCTCAGGAGAGAGGAGGAGCAAGAGACCTTTACTGGAAAGGTGAATGAGCTTACATGCATCTGAAAACAGACACACACACACACGCGCGCACACACGCGCACACATGCACACACACACACACACACATTCACCTGAACACATTTCTGTCTAAACCTCCAGTAAAGAAGATATATTTGTATCCCTTTATAACAGTCAGATTGGAGACATCAAAGATGCGGAAAAAAATAAAAAAGCAGAAGGCTATCACTTATGATCTCGCTTGCTAACAACACTGACTAGATGTTCTCATACTTTAAGGTTGTTAGCATTTGCTCATTCAGCACTTCAGAGGCATGATTAAAGCACAAGAACTTAACTCTGACTTCAGCAATATTAAACACTCACACACACACACACACACACACACACACACACACAGAGTCAATCAATATCTAACTTAACAGCGGAGGTATATAAGTAGTCTCTGTGAGAGGGTTTGAGAAGAAGGGATAATTTGTCATTCATAGCCGTTCACAGACCGTAACAATATGTAATTTAGTCCTCACTCTGACTGGCTGGTTATATGGAGCCACACACTCTAGTGGTAATATATAATTGTGAAAGGCAGGAACTAGAGCAGCAACAGCAGCCTTCTCAGTAAGTACCTTGACAAGTATATTTCAAACACATTTCATTTTGTGTACATGAAAATTACTCACTTTTCAATAATGATACAATGTAAAATATACTTCATCTGCAGCACGGATGATTGATGCCTCTGCACAGCAGCACAACACATGTAAATTACATCGTCCTATCGAATGATGGCAAATGTCTTTGTGTGTGTGTGTGTGTGTGTGTGTGTGTCTGTCTGTCTGTCTGTCTGTGTCTGTGTTAGGCCAGAGGGGTCAGACACTGTGGAGAATGTTGACATGAGTCTGGAGGAGTTGCAGCTGCTGCTGAGGAGCCACCAGCAGAGTGTGGAGCCTAGTGCTACAGCCATGGATGTGAGTGCACACACACACACACACACACACACACACGGCACACCCATGCTCTCTCTCTCTCTCTCTCTCTCTCTCCTTATCTCTCTCGCTTTCTCTCTGGCAGAAAAGCCCCATTATACAATGTTCAGTATCTGGAACTGTCAAAGAGTAGATATGAAAAGTTCATGTTTATCACTTCTGTCAAAAGCATTTCAGAACCATTTTCCATTGATCATTGAAGCCCCTCTTGGGTTGTTCTCCAACATACAAATGTCATCAGTAGCCTTTTATCGATACACTAAACTGCACTGTTTTTCTTTGCGCAGCCTTTCACTTTTAGCCTGCCTTTGAATGAATGGAATTTCACAGATATGGATTCTAACCTGAAGTCAGTAAGTAGAATGTACACCATGAGAGACAATATTATTTCTGCAGTATTAGTCTATTACTCTGGGACAGTAGGATTACTGGATATAGGAGGGTGTGAATGAGGTCAGTGTGTCCCTCTATGCACTCTATGTAGTTATATACTGATTCAGTATGTGTAGTATATCTATATGGTATGTCTCAGGTTTATGGGGGTGGAGTCTGAGACCACTGTGTATACTAAAAGTAATTATCACTAACTTAAAATGTTAGCAATTAAATATCTTGTATTATGAATCTTCACTGGTGGCCTAAGGTTTGGAAAATTCCAAAATATAATATTGTGTTATATTATGTGTGATATAATCAACAATGGTTGTTGCTTTTTTAGTAGACTGATTTATTGAATTTTGTCCCAATAAAACAAATAGTGATATTGTTCAAAAATTGTGATTATGGGGGGAAAAGGGGAGGTTTTAATTCAAATAGTTCACAGGCATTCCTAAAATTAGTGATGCTGCAAACATCATTTTACTGTATCTTTATGGGTGAAGTCTTCATGCAATATGTTAGTTGATCTGACCCAAACCGGCGTCCACATAGCTATCTGTGTGTGTGTGTGTGTTTGTGTGAGTGTCTGTAACTAGCTGCAGACATTTTAATGGGACTGTATAGCAGATGTGGAAAAGAATTCATGCCTGTGTGTGCAGGAGTTGGCTAACATCCTCGTGCCTGCGGCTGTATCCCAGTACATGTTCCAGAGTCAGGAGGGCGAGGTCTATCCCAACGCTGGCTGTGAGGAACAGTGAAGACCTGTCACCCCCGCTGGCAATCATCAGCTCCGAGAAAAAGCCAGGTCACATTCCCTCCATCCACACAACAGCTAACCATATTCCTTACTGTTCATGTGTCTAAATGTGTATTATAGTATGTGTATATTATGTATTACGTAACCATTACCTCAGTGCTCAGTAGTTAGTTGCAAGGTACAGTCTTCTCTGATTCAGTGTACTTAAAAGCCATGCCTTTGTGTGAACTATACTAGATGCTAATGTGTCTAAAATAATAAAGAAGGCGAATCAGCTTTTAATATTAGCATGGCTACAGCAGCATGGCTTAAGATTCTGTATATTTAGAAAATAAACATCTAAATATGTGGTTTTTCAATGAGTCTAAAAATATCACTGAATGTAAAAATACTAACATTGAATCTCTCTTTTGTTGCTCATAACTGCAGGGCTACAATGGATAAATACCAGAAGGATGACTGAATAGGATGCTGGGTCCAAAGAGATCTGAAGGTTCAACTGGATTGTCTGTCTTGGGTTGACCTCCACATATCGGATTTATAATCATTCGAATTAGCAGTTTTGTGGTATGCTCTGCACATTACTGACAAAAGTCAAACCAATTTCAGGCAAGATATTTGTATATAGATTCAGCTGATTGTCTGGGCCAAACTGAACCTGCCAATGCCCTAGCAACTGTCCATAATGGAAGGGAAAATAATTTCAAAAGTGGTGACTTTTGGATCAGAACTATGGGAAAGTGTGCTGGCATCACTTTTAATCAAAATGCGAGGATAAATGTGGATTAGTCACCAGGGAAATTTCACAGTGTTTTGAGTGAATAAGGGCCTGGCTGGCACTGAGCCAATGACAATGAGCTGATGATCCAAGATTGCACTATTTACTGTCTGAAGCGTGCGCATGCCAAGATACATCAGCTGGTTCACAGAACTTATTTTCACTCTGTTTGGCCAATTCTTAGAAGCACAGAAAAGAAATGCCACTACTCAGCCATGGGTATTTAACTGACCAATCAGCTGCTGATGAAGGGAACTGCCCTTAGAGCATCTCTGAACTCTTAATGCTGAGTATACCACATTTTTTTCATTACCTAGGGAGCTGTCTTCAACTATTCCATACTATATTGTGGCCCAAGTTTGGATGCACTTTAGTCTGTGTGTGAGAATTTCTGCTTGGGGAGATGGTATTTAATTTCTACTATTTGATTGTATATGACTTCTGTTTTCAATTATATTTTGATGGGACACACATTATATTTGTATTTCAATATATATTTATAAATATTTGAGCATAAAAATAGCTTTACTACCATTCTGTATGTATGAATGTGAGAGGTCTGGGTACCTTAAAGTTAGACCTTCCTATAGGAAAACCATATACTGCCTTTTTTGCACATTTTTGAGTCTATATTTACTATGCATTATATTTTCATGAGGCACCCAGAACATTTTATACACTAAAGTATCTTTGGCATTTTGTGATGAATGACATATTTGCCCTTCTATTTTCTGTTGCTTGTGACTGTAACAGAAAATGAAGCGACTGAGAGATAGAGGGAATAAGATCTTTGTGAGGAAACATTCCTGGCTGAATTTTGTGGATAAGAACATTTTCAAGATAGTTTCTTTTCCTTTACTTTTTTGAGACACTGTGTATTTTTACAATAAGTTGTCTCAGTAAGAGAAGGTTTACCTCCTGGTCCCATTTGATCCTCTACTGGGATTATATGGATTATGTGAGTATTTCTCTTCATAAAAGTCCAATAAACAGAGGCAATAGACTGGAGGACAGAAAAGCAGTCCGTTTTAGCTTGTCCAAAAGGCTTGATCAAAACTATTCTATTTTATTCTCAAACTGTACTATTTTAGTTTATTTACAGAAAATGAGTGAGATGGTTTTTGAGCAACCAAGTTCAAAAAATATAGAACCCCATACAGCATTAGACAGCAGAACTAGACTGTTGAGTGAGCTGCTCAGCTGCATCTTTCAGTTTAATGGTGTGACCAAAACCTCACATGCAGGAACAAAAGGAGGACAGGAAACTGACATTCATGTCAGTAAAGGTGTACATATAATCTTTTAATGATTATGATAGTATTGAATCTTAGCAATCATTTTTGTTCAAATATACTGTATGCAATTCTGGTTTTAATAGCTTCATAATGTAAAAAAGATGAAAACAATGTTTTCTGTCCAAGCCACTAACAAAACCTCATACATGTAACAATTACCAATTTATGTATGAGATTCAGATGTTTGGAAGAATTCTGTGATGCACTGTCTCTATATGTGGCAGCCATAACATGGAAAACACAGTGTTTTTTTCTCTTTACTTTTCTTCTTTAAAGAGAGACAGAGGAAATCCTCTCAGCCTGTAAGTGCAATAGTGAGATATATATATATATATATATATATATATATATATATATATATATATATCATAATCTGTGGGGTTTCTCATGAATTCTATTCATCTGTGAGTGCAGCGGAATGTATAGCTGGCAAAACATTGTATAGTGGGAATGGTACACTGCATGTGTGAGCATCAGTGATGTAAATATAAAGGGGCATAAAGAGAAATTGCACTAAGAGTGATACCTGTACTATAAGTTTCTACTAGATTGTTCTGTGTAGCTTACAGTATCAGCTCTCATTATACAGGGTATGTATTTTATGGTTTGTTTTTAAGAGTGCTTTTTCCCCCCCTTCTAGGGGGAGTTTCATTGATGTATTACTTCCTTCATTTGATCATTTGCACTGGTAACAAACGAATGTATTACAATTCACAAAAGCCTTGTCAGGATTTGCTGACTGCATTCTTTTTCCTGCTGAATCACCAATATTCAAAGAGCTGTTTCAAAGTATCAGTGCTGCATTTTAGACCACTGCAGGTTATTTTGTCCACAGCTATGGGGAGCGCATTGTCTCTGAATGTCACTTGGAAGCAGTGCATTTAGTTTGGAAAAAAAAAATCCCAATGGGTGTTATAAACCAGCCTTATCAATGTCATATGGACCTGAAACGCCATCATATTGATCAAAATAAATAAAAAGAGATCTCCGCCATGCCATTTTGTAGTTTTTTGTTGATGTGTTCAATAGCCTGCAAATCAAGTCACTCTGCCCTCATTCCTGCTCTTGTTACAAAATACGTGTTTAGTTGATCTAATTTAGTTCCCTCTATTTACTGGTGAAACATGAAAAGGTGAATTTAAAAAATAGTTTTTCAGCTAATTAGCATTATACAACAAACTGTAATGAGCACAAAAAACAAAAAGCACACGCACGCGCACTTGAGTGCTCGCATGCGCACACTTATTACAAAAATATTAGAACCGTTTAAAAAAATTACGGTTAAGATTATGAATTCACGATGCCTTCGTGCGATTAATTTACAATATTTAAGAAGAATACCGTAGGATCTTCGTGCTGCCGTAAAGCAGACGGTGAACCCAGTCAAATGGTCGTAAAGTAGGAATTGACCCCTGATGTCCCGGATGTGGTTGGATTTGCGAGTGCAAGTGTTTTCGTTTCTAGCCATTTTCTTGCAGGATTGTATTCCCGCTGTTTCTGATTGGCAACAATTAAAACATTATTGCGTAGGTAACCGGACTTCGCTCGTGCATACATATACATTGAAATCATGTCAGTCGTACCCTCGAATCGGCCGTCAACTGGATGGCCCCGTGGAGTCAGTCAGTTCGGGAACAAATACATTAGCCAACCAGCTAAACCGCTCACGTTAGAGAGAACAATTAATCTGTAAGTATTTCAGCTTTTCATTGCATTGTGACCAATGTGACCGTAGTGACTGTAGCATGTATTAAATCATTTTGCTGTTGTTCCTGCATGATAACAATTGATAAGGAAGTTTGCTGGTTTGCTGGCCTGCTAACGTTTTAACTTCATTCCTTATAACAGTTGATAACAATTGATAAGGAAGTTTGCTGGCCTGCTAACGTTTTAACTTCATTCCTTATTGTTTAAATCTGTAAGGTACCCTCTTACGAATTATACGTTCGGTACAAAAGAGCCCTTGTATGAGAAGGATAGTTCCGTGGCCGCTCGATTCCAGCGGATGCGTGAGGAGTTTGAGAAGATTGGCATGCGCCGAACGGTGGAGGGAGTTCTCATCGTGCACGAACACAGGCTTCCCCATGTCCTGTTGCTCCAGCTAGGGACCACTTTCTTTAAACTGTGAGTCATTCCGATTGATCTTAGTTTACAAAAGCTAGCGGATCTGTTTCAGAGATTTGCTCATCCCTTAGCTGTAACGTTGTAAGCAGCTCTTTTTCATATATATGCATGTATGTATGTATGTTTGAGTATTTCTATTTATTTCCTAACTGTTTATTGTTTATTTGTTTGTTTGCTTTCTATGTGTTTTTGTAGTCCTGGAGGAGAGCTTAACCCAGGGGAAGATGAAGTTGAGGGACTGAAACGTCTGATGACAGAGGTAAAGTTGTTTGCTGTTTGTTTACATTGCTTGTGGTAAACAGATAACAGGTGTTCTGCGTGGATCTTAGAAGCCGTGCTCATGGTCTGTGAACTAGATCGCATGCGTGAAAGTTAAAATCTGCCTAGATATGTTACTGAAAGATTTGAACCACATACAGTTTACTCTTCATTCGTAAAGACTTTTGTCTCTGTAACAGTTTATCCTAAGGTGTTGTAAAACATTGATCCCTCATTGTCTTTGACTTAAAGTTAAGATTGTGAAACTGGTGTAGTGATTAAAGCCATCATGTGGTTACCCCATTGTTTCTAAGCGCAGTCTTATGTAAACTTACATGTACACGGTGTAACTTGCACTCACTCCCTAGTCATAATAGCTCAGATCAATTAACTGGATGCCAGATTTTCCCAAAGTAAGTTTCTGTCTAAGCTTTGCCTTTGAATGACACTTCTTTTGCTAATGATTTTGCACTTTAGCAAATTAAGTATTTCAAAAATACTGGAAAGGGGTTTTGGAAAGAGGCTTTGAAATGCATAAGGAAACCAAGCTCTGCTTAAAAACACTCTTTTGTGCAGATTTTAGGGCGACAGGATGGAGTAAAGCAAGACTGGGTTATTGATGACTGTATTGGAAATTGGTGGAGACCCAATTTTGAGCCCCCACAGGTGAGCAAGCTGTTGTCTGTCTTTTAGTTGTATGTTACACCAGCATCTTTGACAGCTTATTGAAGTGTGAAATATGTTTGAGATTGAAATGTGTTTGGTTGTCCACCTGTAGTACCCCTACATTCCAGCACATATTACTAAGCCTAAGGAACACAAGAAGCTCTTCTTGGTACAGCTACAAGAGAAAGGTAAGAACAAAAACACACATTCCTTTGTATAAATATTTGCATTGTTGTAATGAAAATGCTCATGCGGTTTTGAAGGTTAAATTACGTTACAACAATGTGTCACGTGGCTGTCAGTTGTAGCACAGGGACGTGCAGCTTCAGTGAAGTGTGTATCGGTGTTTGTACGTGTGTATTTACTTCTCCTTGACAATTGCCAGCATTGTTTGCCGTGCCAAAGAACTACAAGCTAGTGGCAGCTCCCTTGTTTGAGCTGTATGACAATGCTCCAGGCTATGGACCGATCATATCCAGTCTCCCTCAACTACTGAGCAGGTAAAAATTGTAATCCAGTTGAAAACAAAACACAGATAGTTACTCAGTATGGTAACATTTATGTTTTAATGGTATTACAATTTTAGTAAATAACTGTGAAGTTGAGTTATGCTATCCATATAATCTACTGTCATCTGTAGTCTTCTAAATGCATTCCTCAAACATTAATTGTTTCATTTGTAGTGAATTGTTTACTCTTCATCTCTTGCTTCCCTCATGGATAAATTATTTAGCTTTTGTATTTGGAATCCTTCTGTTTAGTATATTTACACAAACTTTTTTTTCTCTCTCCTTAGGTTTAACTTCATCTACAACTGAGTTGCATATGCAGAATGAGACTGCAGGGCTGTCTCTATGAGTTCAGTCTAACCAGAGAGGTTGAGGGGAGGGAGGGGGGGGGGGGGGTCTATGTGGTGATGGAGAGTGGATCAGATATGTTAAACCACACCAGGACGCAGAAAGGAGGTGCTTTGCACACACACTGGCCTGTTTTCATTACTTTAGATAGCATGATAATGTATGTGAGTCTTTGTTTCCCTCCCACTTTGCAAAAAAAAAAAAAAGAAAAGAAAGAAAAACATCACACCTTTGTAAGTAATCCAACATGATTTTGTTGAATGAGTGCATTTTTATGTTTGTTCAGGAGTGAATACAATGTTTTTAGTAAATAAAGTGGTGTCCTGTTGGGATTTGTTTTTATCTCTGTACTTTTGTCATTTGTTTTTATAATAAACTGCTCTCCTGGAGTTCACATCTTGAAAGGTATGATTTTTGAATGTCATAAAGATTTGTCCTGCTTGGTATTTAGTCTGCGTAGGCTAATGCAGAGTTCTTTGTTAAAAAAAAAAAATTAAGTGGTTTGGTTTACATGGATTGTGTAATTGAAATTTCTATGGGGGGGGGTGGTTGGTTGTTTGTTTTTAAATCAAAATCTACCCCTTCTTCCTCTGACATTTCTTCCTACATTTCCTCGCCTTCTGTTACCTTTGGACTTCAATCCAAAAAAATTCTGGTGGCTTATCGTTTGTTTAATCTCTCTTTCCACTTTCCTCTGAAATAACTTCTGTTTCTTTATTTCTTTTCTTAAGTACCTGCAGCATAATAACATTTCTAATTTTTTTCAGAAAATATCATGTACTTGTAAATTACCTCAGATAAATTGCCTCAGGGGCCTGTTCAGTGTATTATTTACGCTCCACCCCATTGCCACAAATGATTTGAACTTAAATATGTGCTACAAGTGTTTCCTCTTTCACAAATCACTTGATAAGGGCCCAGGTCACACTGTTCAGACTGGAACATTTGGCAAGTGAGGTCATTTTGAAGTTCAACCGATTCTCTCAGCTGTTTCCTGACAATCTGTAAATATGCAGCTCAACAACAGCACTGTGTTACTGAATTCCACTTCCAACCTGTATCCCTCCAACTTGACTCCTTTCAAGTTAGCTGCTGTAGTGATCTTGGGACTCTGCTTTTTAGTGGGCACACCTAGTAACGCCGCTGTCATCGGGATAATCGCTCGGAACTTAAAAAATGAACGGTTTGACTTCTTCTCGAAGCTTGTGTTTAACCTGGCTGTGTCGGGCATCATATCCCTGCTGATGATTCCAATCGGAATTTATGCTCTACTCTACGGCTGGAAGCTGGGTGTCTGGACATGTAAGATCCTTTTCTTTGTGGGTTACTGTAGTATGTACGCCAATGTGCTGATAGTCACTCTCATAGGCATACAGCGCTACAAAGTCTTGTCATCAAAGATTGCCAACAGAAAGGCTCTGGAGAGACTGCAAAGCAGAAGTAAGAATTTGCTTTTGATTGGCCTCTGGTCTCTTTCTGGTGTATTTGCGTCTCCTGTTATCTTTATGCAAAGCACTGTTAACAAGGATAAGTTTCTCAAGTGCCAGAGAAGCGTGGAGTGGGGCAGCATAAAAATTCTTATTCTTCTTCTTGAGGTCCTGTTTGGATTCATAATACCGTTCTCCATTCTTCTGCTGTCTTGCCTCTGTCTGCACAAGCGGGTACCGCAAACAGAAGAAAAGCAGAGGAGGATGAGACTTGTGGTCAGTGTTGTCGTGACTTTTGCAGTTTGCTGGTTACCTTATTATGTCATTAACGTTATAGACATCATTGCAACTATAACTGAAACGACATCTCCAGACACATACGTTCGGCTGAAAACGTTTAGGAGAGCGACTGGAGATTTGGGCAAGACTTTGATTTTGATTAACTGCTGTTTGAACCCCTTTCTTTATGCTTCACTCTACCTGAGGAAATCAAAACCCAGAAACCAGTCACAACCTCAGAATCTGATAGAATCAATCAGGTCACATTGTTGTTGTGTATCTTAATGGGTGGTCTCCACTGATTCTGAACAAAAAAAACCACATTCTATCTTTATTCATTTTCAGGATGCCAGTATGCCAGTATGAGCCCTTGTTGGGTTTCATAATGTTCTGTCAAACAAAATGTCTGATAAAGATAAATGAATTTTGAGGATTTGAGATATTATCTAATGATGGCTTAATGCATTTTCCACAGCTGACTTATAGGCACAGGTGGGACATACTTCAAAGCTGCCATGTATGCCACATAGGCAGTGCAATAGTATCACAGGAGGAGTCAAACTGTTATGGGAATAAATGCACATTGCACAAATAAACTGATTCAAACACTCATTTTCACATATGTAATATGCTGTTGCGGAGGTGTTTTCCGCTGTGCACTCCAGTCTGTACACCGTGATTTACTATAAAGTGGAAGGAAGTATTAGAGGAAGAAGGCTGTGGTTATCAAATATGACTGATAAGTGTAAGTTTACTCAACTCTGTTGAGCACATTATGTGGAATAAAGCATTTCTCTGTCTATACAAATCATTTTGTTTTTAACTACTCATAAACAGTTTGCAGTAATGGGCTACTGAATATTCCTATATTCCCTCTATGGGAGCTTTCTTGTAAGGAAAAGAATTATGGGACATTGGAGATTCCAGCAAAGAAACAAAACATTTTTTCCTCAGCTTTTATTTACTCAAAAAGATAAATGCAGAATTTAACATTTTACACAAAGTGACACGTCCTGGTGTTTGCTACATTGAGGAGAACAATAACTGATGAGATCAAACTTTCTGTGAAAGTGTGGGCTGTACTTATCTAATTGCTTTAGATATGCTATAAAATACATCTACATAAGTAACACTAACTTGGTCAGTGCGCTTGGTTTCCATTGCAAAATGGAGCTTATTATCAGAAATTGGGAACCTTCAGAGTCCCTAACGTCCATGCGGCGGTTTCTAGTTGCAATTAAAGTTGCACAACAGGTGTGTGCGGCCATCTGAGAAAATACGGCTCTTTACATTTGTTCCCTCTTTAGGATGTACTCATCGTAACAGTCACACACACACACAAACACACATACAAAATCATTAGAAATGTTGTTATCTCTCAGAATTTGAAAACTGATGACCATTTCAATTTTAACACTGTTAATGATAAAGGGATTTTGATTAATGTTGTGCTTACTGAGGTCAACCACAATTTGATTGCTTCTGTTAACATTTATAGAAGACACTATTCTTTTCACCAAGTTTATTTGGTTGTTGTTTAGTTGTTTATTTATCTGGTTTATTACTTTTGCTTACTTAGCTTTTGAAAGTTTGTGCATATATAATGGAGTAATGTAAACAAGATGATGTATGTATTGCAAATAGCATCTGTATTAGTAGTATTGCTGCATTTGATGGTTATGGTCCTATAACGTCGCTGTTTTGCATTTCCTGTCAGGTTTGAGTTTATCAGGAGCAGTCAAACAAACCACAGGAGGGGGGCACCATGACGCACTAGAAAAAATTAAACACTGACAGAAAGTCTCTCATGTTCCTTTAGAGGGTCAGCAAAAGTTTTGACAACCATTGAAAACCCTCCACAAAGTCTGACATTGTTCATCAGTAAATACAATGAATACAAAAAAAAAATAAAAGAAAAAAGTGATGGGCGAAATTATTCCACCCGTTTAAGTCGAAAAACCAAACAAACATCCAGTGCTCTCTGGTGAAACCTGCCTTTCAAAGACTGGTACATTTTTAATGATATTTGGGTCAAATTATTACTTGAAATGTCACCTTGTTGTCATACATGCGTTTCAAAAGATTTTCCTACATATTGAGCATGACCAAAATAATGGTCACACTGACTGAAAACGAAACAGTACTGGCTTCCTCTTTCCTCTGTACTTGGCCAAAACTGCTCCGAGGTATAGACATGTTGAGTTCTGTTCTCATGAACAATTACAGCAGGGATTTTTCTGCTGAGTTGTAAAATGTGGCATTTTAAAGAAAGGGATGATGTGTCACAGTGAATTATTTAATTAAATGCCGTCCTACTTACGGATTTAATAAACTCTGTATTGTCTTTATGTACCCCATAATTAAAAGGGAAAAGAAAAATAATCTGCCTCGGATGTTTCTGTAATTATGCACTGGCCTTTGAGAGCCATATTTACGATATGTTGGGCTCCACAAAATGTAGTCTCACTAGCATCTTCCGCCAAATGTTCTGCTTGTAAAACGGTGGCCTACATTTACGCTTCATGTACTGCGGAAAAAAACTATGTGGCTAGAAGAAAAAAAAAAACCAGTTGGTCTCGGTTGTATCCAGAGAGCCACTGGCAGTTTTTAAATAAACACTCACCACAGTTGCATCAAACTGATGGGACGTGTTAATTAACTAGCAACCAAGCAGGAACACACAAACAGAGAGTATTTTTTTTATTGTAACACAAAAGTATTTTTCACAAAGAATGCTATACACCAGTGCAGTGCTGTGTCTCTATTAGTGTAGTAGTACAAGTATGTACAGTCATGTGTGTGATGTTTTTCTAAAAGCAAAAAACAAAAAACCCAGTCCTAAAATTGTATGTCGTCATGGTCTCCACTTCCACTGCTACGCCAGTGATGTCCAGCTCTACATCTCCACCATACCATCATCTCTGTGACCCACTCCACTCTGATCAACTGCATCACTGATATTAAATCATGGATGCATAAATCAGACATGATTATCATCGGTCCCAAATCCTCTACAAAAACCACTCACAACTTCTCTCTCACCTTCAAAAACTTCACATTGTCTCCCTCCCCACACATCTGCAACCTCGGAGTCATTTTCGACAGCAACCTGTCTTTCAAACACCACGTCAGTCAAATCACCAGAGCTGCTTTTTTCCATTTAAAAACATAGCACGTCTGTGTCCGTCATTCTCCTTTTCTGCTGCTGAAACTTTGATCCATGCCTTTATCACATCCAGAATTGACTACTGCAACAGCATTCTTTATGGTACATCATCCAAAGTCCTAAATAAACTCCAGTACATCCAGAACTCTGCTGCACCCCTGCTCACGCACTCCTGCTCCAGTGACAACATCAGCCCTGTCCTCCAGAAGCTTCCCTGGCTTCCTGTCCAACAACAAATTCATTTCAAAGTTCTTCTCTTCACTTACAAAGCACTCCATAACGCGGCCCCCTCCTACCTCACCGACCTGCTCCATCACCACACTCCTTCTCACAGCTTTGCACACACACTGGCCTGTTTTCATTACTTTAGATAGCATGATATTGAATGTGTTGATGTTCCATCAAAAAAAAAATTCTGGTGGCTTATCGTTTGTTTAATCTCCCTTTCCACTTTCCTCTGAACTAACTTCTGTTTCTTTATTTCTGTTCTTAAGTACCTGCAGCATAATACCATTTCTAATTTTTTTCAGAAAATATCATGTACTTGTAAATTACCTCAGATAAATTGCCTCAGGGGCCTGTTCAGTGTATCATTTACGCTCCACCCCATTGCCACAAACGATTTGAACTTAAATATGTGAAAAAAGTGTTTCCTCTTTCACAATTCACTCGATGAGGGCCCAGGTCACACTGTTCAGACTGGAACATTTGGCAAGTGAGGTCATTTTGAAGTCCAACCAATTCTCTCAGCTGTTTCCTGACAATCTGTAAATATGCAGCTCAACAACAGCACTGTGTTACTGAATTCCACTTCCAACCTGTATCCCTCCAACTTGACTCCTTTCAAGCTAGCTGCTGTAGTGATCTTGGGACTCTGCTTTTTAGTGGGCACACCTAGTAACGCCGCTGTCATCGGGATAATCGCTCGGAACTTAAAAAATGAACGGTTTGACTTCTTCTCGAAGCTTGTGTTTAACCTGGCTGTGTCGGGCATCATATCCCTGCTGATGATTCCAATCGGAATTTATGCTCTACTCTACGGCTGGAAGCTGGGTGTCTGGACATGTAAGATCCTTTTCTTTGTGGGTTACTGTAGTTTGTACGCCAATGTGCTGATAGTCACTCTCATAGGTATACAGCGCTACAAAGTCTTGTCATCAAAGATTGCCAACAGAAAGACTCTGGAGAGACTGCAAAGCAGAAGTAAGAATTTGCTTTTGATTGGCCTCTGGTCTCTTTCTGGTGCTATTTGCGTCTCCTGTTATCTTTACGCAAAGCACTGTTAACAAGGATAAGTTTCTCAAGTGCCAGAGAAGCGTGGAGTGGGGCAGCATAAAAATTCTTATTCTCCTTCTTGAGGTCCTGTTTGGATTCATAATACCGTTCTCCATTCTTCTGCTGTCTTGCCTCTGTCTGCACAAGCGGGTACCGCAAACAGAAGAAAAGCAGAGGAGGATGAGACTTGTGGTCAGTGTTGTCGTGACTTTTGCAGTTTGCTGGTTACCTTATTATGTCATTAACGTTATAGACATCATTGCAACTATAACTGAAACGACATCTCCAGACACATACGTTCGGCTGAAAACGTTTAGGAGAGCGACTGGAGATTTGGGCAAGACTTTGATTTTTATTAATTGTTGTTTGAACCCCTTTCTTTATGCTTCACTCTACCTGAGGAAATCAAAACCCAGAAACCAGTCACAACCTCAGAATCTGATAGAATCAATCAGGATCACATTGTTGTTGTGTATCTTAATGGGTGGTCTCCACTGATTCTGAACAAAAAAACCACATTCTATCTTTATTCATTTTCAGGATGCCAGTATGCCAGTATGAGTTCTTGTTGGGTTTCATAACGTTCTGTCAAGCAAAATGTCTGATAAAGATAAATGAATTTTGAGGATTTGAGATATTATCTAATGTTGGTTTAATGCATTTTCCACAGCTGACTTATAGGCACAGGTGGGACATACTTCAAAGCTGCCATGTATGCCACATAGGCAGTGCAATAGTATCACAGGAGGAGTCAAACTGTTATGGGAATAAATGCACATTGCACAAATAAACTGATTCAAACACTCATTTTCACATATGTAATATGCTGTTGCGGAGGTGTTTTCCGCTGTGCACTCCAGTCTGTACACCGTGATTTACTATAAAGTGGAAGGAAGTATTAGAGGAAGAAGGCTGTGGTTATCAAATATGACTGATAAGTGTAAGTTTACTCAACTCTGTTGAGCACATTATGTGGAATAAAGCATTTCTCTGTCTATACAAATCATTTTGTTTTTAACTACTTATAAACAGTTTGCAGTAATGGGCTACTGAATATTCCTATATTCCCTCTATGGGAGCTTTCTTCCAGAATTATCACATCCAGAATTGACTACTGCAACAGCATTCTTTATGGTACATCATCCAAAGTCCTAAATAAACTCCAGTACATCCAGAACTCTGCTGCACCCCTGCTCACGCACTCCTGCTCCAGTGACAACATCAGCCCTGTCCTCCAGAAGCTTCCCTGGCTTCCTGTCCAACAACAAATTCATTTCAAAGTTCTTCTCTTCACTTACAAAGCACTCCATAACGCGGCCCCCTCCTACCTCACCGACCTGCTCCATCACCACACTCCTTCTCACAGCTTCCGCTCCTCCGACGCCAAACTCCTGTCTATACCGTACAGGACCAAGCACTTCCGCTCCCCCAACGCCAAACTCCTGTCTATACCATACGGGACCAAGCACTGGACCTGGGGCAACAGAGCTTTCTCCATAGCTGCCCCCTCCCTCTTGAACTCCCTCCCCAAGCACATCTGAGACTGCACTGACATGTCGATATTTAAATCAATTCTCAAAACTCACCTCTTCAGAACAGCTTTTAATGTGTGATTAATGTAGTGTGTTATGGGTTTTTTTGTATTGTTTTCATAATTATTTTTTATACATGTAAAATGTCTTTGAGTACCTTTATTATTATTATTAACTATATACTTGCCTGGCAAAGCCATGTCTTTCCCTAAAGCCCATTCATACGATTTGCAACATTCTACCGCACCATTCCAAAGTATCTTGCCCTGGGGATTATCTCCAACCTTTAATTTGTGTCAGATCTTCTAAAGATTCAAAAAAAGATTTATTTTATCAAACACTTTCTATGAGGTGGTATAGGGCTGTCACGCCCTGGTTCTCTCTTTCCCCCTCTACTGGCCGGCTTGTGTTACTTCCTGGTTCCTTGGCTCAGCTTGTTAATTGAATCATTGGCTCCACCTGTTTTGTTCAGTTTGTTCAGCCTTGCTCAGTTGTGTGTAAAAATACTCTTGGTTTTCCATTTGTGTGGAATTGCTTTGTATAGTCTCGTGTCTGTCGGTCTCCTGAATCTACAATCTAGTAAGTTCCTAGTCGTCTTATGTTTGATTTAAATAAAATGAAACTGACCTGCGCATCCAGTCTTTTTTTAACCAACTGTGACAAGAGCATACTTCTGGAGCTTCTTTTCACATGAGTAGATACAAGTAATATTCAGTGATCATTTTCAAGAAGTACCAGGGAAAATGAAACAATGCATTACTAACTTAGTCCAATACAGCATTGCTGTATTGGACTATCATTTAACCTTACAGACTGTTACTTAGCAAGACCATAAAAGGAAGAGAATGATGTGGTTTCCAGGCTCCATTTTCTTGAAAACAAGCTAAACTCTTAGAGAATCATGTACATACAGAAAAATCTTCTTGAATTTCTCAGACTGTTCACATGTATATACATAAGATTTGCAGTAAAATAACAAATACATATCAATACAAATGAATATTTCTGCCATCTCTCTCAGGGTTGAGAAGTGGAGCACCTTTGGGGTTGGGGCTCAGATTATGGCCTGTTCTTTTACAAGCATTTGCCTGAAAGACCTGTCACAGATGGCTCTTCTATATACTAGGGATGTTCATAGAGCCCCTGCACCTGTGGAAGGCATTGCTGCACAAGGTTATGTGTTAGCTATGTAGATGTCTGAATTCAGCATAGATTAGAAGAGGGACCCTGAGATCCAGCATCTGTCATTGTCAGTCCTAATTAAACCTAGTCCTGTGTGGAGTCTGTGTGAGTTTCCTTCCCCTGGGTTTCTTCCTGCAGGTTAGGTGAACTGGAGACATTAAGTTGCCCCATAGGTATGAATGTCTGTGTGTCTGCCCTGCGACGTACTGGCAACCTGTCCAGGGTGTTTCCCCGCCTTATGCCCAGAGAACGCTGGGATAGGATCCACACCCCCTGCGACCCTAATTAGGATAAGTGAGTGAGATGATGCAGAATAACTGATGTGAAATTGTACAACATTGCAAGTGTTTGCCAAATGAACATTTCAAGGTTTCTGTCAGGAAGTGGAGAAGATGCTGTATGCATGTGCAGATAAACTCAGTTTCTAAGAACAAGGCACAACCAAGGCAACACAAGCTTAACAAAAACCTTGTTAAGATGTCACACAGACATCAGGTATTGACGATTACACACAAAAACACAAAGGAAAATCCGGGGTACTTAAGTAAACTGAGAACAAGACCAGGTAAACCAAAACAGGTGCGGCTAATGACTGAGTAACAAGGAAGAAACTAAAAACCTAACAAAGATACCCAGCAGAGGGGGAAAGAGGCTTGACAGTTTCATAGAGCACTCACAAGACACTGAGAACTTTCTATCAATATTCTGTGATGACTTAATAATTGGAAAAAAAATGAATGTTCTATAGGACTCCCTACCGGCTAGCTTCGAATGGAAAAAAGAAAGAAAGCATGGTGAAACATCTAATGTAAATTCATGTATTTATTAAAATAAATGTAAGAGAATGCTTCATGTGTGTTCTCCAAAACCTGTAAATGTTTGCTTGTGAGAATCTTATATTCATGAAGGAGAAGTTTGTGTCCTTCTGGGCATGCACTCCTCTGTTATGGAGAAGATAAAGCAGTTTCTTTAAAATCCCCCTTCTGAGTCTGAACTCATCCTGAGGTAGTGTTTATCTTGATAGAGCAGGTACTGTTTTTGTAACTTCTGCACAAACCATTTCCTGACATTGTTGCCCCAGGCCTGCTCTCTCAGTACAGGGGCTCTGTGCGGTTGCTTTGTGACAGTATGCATTGTAAAGGAGCACAAAAGTGAGATTAATTTGCATTAATTTGAATTACTGAGCTGCCAAAGCAAGTTGTTCACCATTTCAAAGCGAGGATTAATACAGGTTAAGCAATGACTGAAATGTGAACGGGTTTTATGGAGCACCATATCACACTGCCGTGACTCTAGGACTATGTTGCAGGCAAAACGCCTTTATGCAGCTCACCATGCTTACTGCTCTGTTGTGTAACAAGTAATTCATATTCAAAACATTTGTAAACACAGCAAGATGCAGAATTAGTGTCACGACACAGTTCCTCTTCCCATCAGTACAGAGATCCACAAACATGCCGCAGACCAACGCCACTGCTTCTCCTCATCCAGAAATGATAGTTGCCTGTCTAGTATTGGTTTTTTGTGGCCTCCTGGGTCTCTTCGGTAACCTTGTGGTTGTCGTTGTGATCATTTTCCGTGTCAAGCTGAAGAACTTCACCAGAAAGGTGATACTGCACTTAGCTATCTCTGGCATCGTGATTGTGATCACTGTACCTGTGTGGATATATGATCTGCTGATGGGCTGGGATCTGGATCTCTGGCTGTGCAGTTTCTTCGCCTACATTTTGTACTGCAGCACGTTCACCGGTGTATATCTCGTGAGTTTGCTGAGTGTCCAACGCTACATTCAGGTTCTGTATGTGGACTCATGGGGAAAGCTGGGCACTGTTGGGGAGAATGCAGTCCTCGGTGCCGCTTGGGTACTGGGAGCTGTTTTTGCTGTGCCCACTGCTGTGGTTCGAGACAGAGTGGAGCTGAAAGACCGTAGATACTGCCGGGAGTCCTACAGAACCAATTCTTGGGAGATGGCGTTTCTGGCACAACAGACCCTAACAGGTTTCATCATCCCGTTCTCTATAATGGTCATTTTCTACGTGTGTTTACACAAGAGGTTGACCCAGTCTGCTTTTTTTAGAAGTGCAAAACTGACTAAACTGATAACAGGCATCATTGTGACATTCGTCCTTTTCTGGACTCCAGTGCATCTATTCAGCGTACTGAAAATTTTCGCCATCTTGTTAAAGGATGAGAAACTGAAGGCTTTTTGTGTGAAGAGTTGGGATATTCTGAAGGTTCTTCCATTTGTCAATATTTCTCTAAATCCTTTTCTCTATGCCTTTGCAATAAAGGACGTGCAACGAGCAGCACTTCAGTTAGTCAATGTTTAACAGATGGCCTTTCAACAGAGTTTCTACTGTTTGTGTGGAGACGGAAACGTATGCAGAGAGAGGGATCCGAATAGGTTACATTTCTTTGTATGTCTTTCTGTCGTCAGGTAGTCATATCATATGATGGATTTGTGCATGATGCATTATATAATTTATCATTAATCTTCTAGTCCTCCAAATTTTGAAATTTGTCTTTTGTTTTGTTATTTATCAAATGGACCCAAATGCATTGGAATTATTATTTGTCCTTTGTTGTCTTGGTCACGTCAATGTTACACACATCGGAAATCATATTAAGTCATATTTTTTGGCTGAAAATGACTTGAAAAGAAATTACTAATAAAAATTTCAGTATTGAATAGACCAACTTTGAGCATTCTTTCACTTTGTCACAAAAATCAGCAGGATTGTGATATGTCAACTATACAAGACGTCCTAATTTGATTCCTAAAATCCTTCAAAATCAATCAAATTCTGTAGACAACTGTTTGATGGAAAAATGCATAACATTTCTGCTAGTCATAAATTCTTCAATCACTGCACCTCTATTTTTAAAATATAAAACCCAGTATTTTCAATTATAAAAGCTAGCCCAAAGAAATGCTAATGAATTGCCCTCAGTGTAGTTCTCTGTCACCTAATCCAATTGTTAGACCTTTTGCTAATTATACACCATTTGACACCTTGAGAACAGATTTGTGGTTGTAACAAGATTAAGCAGGGATGTTTTCATTTGCATCTGTTAGGAAGAGAGGAGACTAGGTATGTGTAGAATGTCTGAATGGTTACCATGGGGACACAGACCTATATCTTACAAGTGGAAACTTCTCCTTTTCCACAAATCTATTGTAGCATGACACATAAAACAAAAGGAAAACATGTATGGTGTGCATACTCTTCCTTTTTTCCTATTTATTGTTCAGCAATTCTTCAGATAGCAAAAACAGAGGTGGTTAAGATGCTGGGAGACAGAAACAGTGTTACTGCTACTGGTAGTCACAACATTATTTATATTTCTTGTATTTAAGAGCAGTTTTGATTGGCAGTATTCAGCTAGCGCAGTTAGTTTGTTTTGTTTTGTTGCATTACTTTATGACAATCTAGAGAGCCAACAACGTGCAGCAGATCAACAGCTCTACTGCTGTCTACTGCCGGTCCAGTTTCCTCAGCAACACTGTGGGTGTGACTGTGACCATTCTCAATGTCAAACTGAAGAACTGCATTAGAAAGGTCATACTGCACTTAGCACTCTCCAACATTCTGATTGTGGTCACTGTAACTGTGTGGACATGTGACCTGCTGGTGGGCTGGACTCTGGATCTCTGGCTCTGTAGGTTCTTCTCCTGGATTTTGTATTGCAGTACATTTGCCAGTATATGCCTTGTCAGCATGTTGAGTGTGCACCAAGGACCTGTGACAAGCTGTTCTTCAGTCAGTCAGTGCTTAGGAATGTTTGTAGAAAATGTTTGCACATTACTGGATTATTTAAAATCCAAAATATTCTATCTGCATTACATTTTTTTCAAGCATGTTTAAAATCTTTCAAGCATGTTTATAAAACAGTTAATATTCAAAATTACAGTTAAGGATGTCATTAAAGAACCCTATTGGCTTTATTCTGGGAGGGTACAATGGACAGTCTCCCCACCATCGCATGTAAGTAACTCCAAGAGACAGTGGGACCAATCCAGAGGAATGGTGTGAGACTATTTTCCCAAAAAAGGATATGGACAGAGAATACATATAGTTTGTTTTTTTCTGCTGTATTTGGTTGGCATTTTTAAAATTTACTTGTGTAGTTTTCCTTGGCGTATAATGTATTTGTGTTTGTGTTATTTCTTCTCAGTGTGACAACTATAAATCAAACTACATCCATGTCAGTTTGGTTTGCAGCTGTAGCTTTTTTTAATGAAAATATATTAAACATATATTTTCCAGTTATGCAATGTACAGTATGTTCTTAACATATATCTCAACGTCTTCCAAATCCTTGAACACAGATTTGAGAACATAATAACATTACAACAAATACCATTCACCTTTTAACTCATGGTACTCTTCTTTTATTCTTTTTTTTTTTTCTTTTTTGTCTGCTGGATAGGGATTTCAACTATATGCACAACAACATGTTGCAGTACTTAATAGTATAGTAAGTTTCATGGAACTACGCCTGCTGACATATTCTGATACCTAGAATACAACCAATTGGGTATTTAGAGGGAGCAGAGGGGGAAAAAGAGCTTGGTAGAACTCTAGGCTCTGTATAAAGGTTGTAGGCTGCCCATAGCCAACCACTTATCTCACATACAAACACCCTGGAACAGCTGAGGGAATATACAAGTCAGCTGCTACTACCTTACACTATACAAATGACACAATGTTCTCTACCATCTTAAGAAACTATGAGTGTGATCTGTTAAAGCCTTAAAGTTGTGTGAACTTTCGAGGGTCTAGTTTAAAGACCGGTAACATGGAGAGTGATTGGTCGTTGTTTTTTTACCAGGCACCAATCACAGGTATCCATTTTGCTTCTGCATGCACATACAACTTTAACATTCATAGCTTTAATAAATCTGGCCCTGTGTTCGTAAATCTGGAAAGTTATGTTTAAAGATTTTGATAGAGAAAAGGCATAGCGAAAAGAAAAAAAAACAAAACAGATCATGCCAAAGATGGCACATATAGGCTCTTGGCAAACTGACACCTCCTTTACTCTAACACCCTGTCCAGCAGGGCTTGGGTCTGCTGTGGGGAAGTGCTAAGAGGCACTGAAGCATTCCCGAGAAACGAAACTACTCGCTTAAGTTCTGTGTTCAGAATGAATCACCAAGGAATCTGTTTAGGCTATGCTAAAACATGCTGACAACAGAGAGTGAAAAAGAGAGGGAGAGAGAGAGAGGAGAGAGGTTAGAGCAAACCTACCAAACAGGCTAATAATATGTTGTGCTTTTGAAAAGAATGAGGAACAGAAGCACAGACACTTGAGTGTCAAGAAAAAAAAGATGATGGAGTCATGTTTAAGAAAAATGATTCCTTTATCTTTGCTAACATGTCAAGGTGATCTGTTCTTCTCTGCCTTCCTTAATCTCACGGCAAATGGAGGGATAATGTTGAAATATGTTGAGACTACTTAACTGGCGAGTTTTAATTAGCATGTCAAGCTTGTCAAATGAAATCTGTCCCACGACAGTAGTGAATCTGAAGAGCTCATTAAGAACCTGCTCATCAACTCACTCCCAGCATGCTTTGCTTCCACTGAATCGCAGGCTCCACTATCAACAGCAGGAAGGACAGCATGTCACTTTTTTTTGACATCATTTCCCCCCTTAAAGTACATAATTCATTAAGTTTCCTCAATAATCAATCTTTGATGAAAAACAGCATTAAGTACTTCTACATACAAGTTTGAAATTTTGGACATCCTTAATCAACATACAGTAATAATAGTGATAACAATTATAATAATCAGAGCAATAATTACAGTATAGTATTAATAATAATAACAACAACAATGATGGATAATGTCTAAAAACTACTTTTCAGCTTTGATTCCCCCCCCCTCTGGTGTTCCAAACAATGTCAAGTTCAAAGTTCGATCTCTTTCGCTTCTGTCTGACGACTTCAAAGACACTTTATAGCAACATAAATATATACACTGATTCATTTACAACGAACAGTGCAGCCCATTCACAAAGGGTTGTCCTGTTTGAGAATAAAAAGCAGATTGAGAGAGGTTCAGGATGTCCACTCAGACTCAGAGTCCGTAATCATAAGTGTGTGTTATCATCACAGTGTCCTCTCACTCTTTTCTCCTGGGCCCAGTCACATGGCTATTAACTGGCTGAGTGCCATTCGAAACTGTTGGGTACAGCCGGCCAGCTCTCGTACCCTCTCGGTCATGTCCCGGGCGGCGCCGGGTGAGGGGTACTGCAGGGCCGCAGTTTTCGTGCTCACGACAATGTCTTTCAGCTTGTCACAGAGCGTGTTGCTGTGCTGCGCCACCCGTGCCCTCACCTCGGGCGATTTGGCCTGTCGTGACAGTGTGTCCCCGATGAAGACCAGCTTGTGGGCGCTGAGGATGACAAACTTGCTGTGGGCCACGAAGATCTTTGGCGGCTGGTTGTTGTTGATGGAAGAATAGAAGGCGTCGATGGCATTTGTGAGTGTGGTGATGTTGGACTCGCACTGCTCAAAGTAGAAGAGCAGTAGCTGTCGGTCGCCCGTGCTGAGCTTGCTGCGTGTCGTGTGGGGATAGTGAGGGGGTGGGGTCCAGCCCGAAATGTCATTATTGATTGGTCGGGTGACCTCCTGCTCCAGTCTCTCAAACTGCTTGAGCTGTGTTGGTTGGAGGAGGAGACAGACAGAAAAAGATCAAATGTGTCATTGTTTATATTATTCATGAAGGTTTAAAACTAATATATTTTACTGACATTCAGTAATGCTAAATCGCAACGTGTACAAACATGCTACGTCACCCTCACTTCTTCATGTGATACGTTTAAATCCTTTTTTTTTTTTATATTTAATACTTTGATAGATCTTAAAACCTCAGCATCTCCTTGTTGTTATCATAAATTGCATTCTAACCTGCTGCTGTTCTAGCTGAGTCTTGTGCTGTCTTGTGATATTGCCTTTTGCTAACAGCTCCCTCTGGTTCTTCTCGAACTCTTCCTTACCCTGAAATAAAAGGATAAAAACAAATATAAATAAAATAAAATAATTATTATAAAATAAAATAAATGACTTTCCCACTTCCAAAGCACAACAAACAGAGTGTGCAATATGATGTTTGGTATCTGAGAGCGCTTTGATTCACTCAGTCCTTAGTAATTTAACAGTGTGTTGTGTAATTCTTTATACATTCAGCAGGGGGCAGTATGATACTGCAGGGGACGCAAGCCACACAGCCATGTCAGTAACAGTCCTCAAAAAGGCCTTTCTACGCTAACCCTCTCAGCCCTACACTTTTTCTACCACTGGATACATTTAAAAATGTATAAATAAAAGAATCTTTGTCATGTCAGCTCCCTGTGGTCTGTTGTTTTTGACCGTAACATGCAACAATATCACACACTGTGACTCTTAAGTGTAATGTTAGCTATGTGCTATGTGGAGAACCATGCCAGGACATGCACTTGTCTTTGACTGTGATGACACCTGCAGTGCAGTATGCATAGCAGTGCATGAGTTGTCCTCGTGGGGGAAAGGCATTTGTCCATTGCACAATCTCAAAGTTAGCTTTAGCACAAAGCTGAGGTGCTATGCTTTATTTTAACATCACAAAACAGTAATGACGTAACATGAAAAATTCTTTATGATTCAACTTTTTTTAAGCTTAGCCCTAGAAAACAGGTGCCAAAGATGGTCCAGAAGGTAACCCTCGTCTAAATCTGTTATTCTAGAAGAGAGGAGCATTATTTAGCCTAAGGCTGAGGTAACTCACATCCTGGTGCAGGTAAGAAACAAAAAACCTAAGGTGTATACAGCCCTTATTTACTCTGATATGTTTTTCCCTCTAGTTTACCCTCTAAACTTTGAAGAGATCTTATACCTGTAAGTGAACATAATCGTAGTCCTCCATCCAGCCCTCTTCTGTCGTTTCATATGGCCTATCAGGAGTCTCCTCCTCAGCTGTGAATTTGGGTGGAGAGGGTAAGGGGCGGGACTGGATGTTGGCCCTCTCGGGTGTGCCCGTCTGATAGGCTGAGATGTTGTTATTGTTGGTCAGCTGACTGAGCGTGTCTGCAGAGTGTGGCAGAGGTGGCAGCGGCAGCTGCTGTTTGTTTGTCCTTTTGAAGAGCAACGAAGCGTTGCCATGGAGAAATGATGCCAGTTGCTTCGTGTCATCGGGCACTCCCCGTGCGCACATGACCAGCTTGTCCAGGTCGTCTCCTCCACTGCCTGCAGGGGGTGCCAAGAGCGCAGAGGGAGCCCAGCCCAGGGCGTCCAGTCCCTGACTGTGCTTTACCAGGCCTTGGAAGGCCTCTTCCATCTTCTGCACCTGCTTGCCCAGCTTAGCTTGCAGTGTACGGTCTGTAGCCTGAGCAGCATTGGCCACTGCGCCCCGGGCAAACTCCAGCAGGTCTCTCACAGCTGCTCGCACCCGGTCAGCGGCCTGCCGGATGGCAGGAAGGTTGGCCTCCATCTGCGTGGGGCTGCGCCAGTTCCCACTTATGAAGGACATGAGAAGGGAGACAGAACTCTCCACAGCCTGCTGCAGGCGAGACAGCCGCTCCATGGCCTGCTCCAGGTCCAGGATCAGCAGACGGCTTGGGACCCCCTGACCGGGCACGGATGACTCCCGTACGGGCACCATGTCCAGAGAAGAGTTGGAGAGATTACTACGTGTGCTTCCTGTGCTGGACGCTGACAGACGCTTGAAGCTGACTGTCAGCTCCTCCGCGGCAGCGGCGTCACGCACAACCTGCGGAGGGACATCGTAAACGTAATCGCCCGACTCATCACCCGTTGAGCGTTCACGGGGGAAGTCGTAGACATCTCCTAGGTGCTGGTCGTGAGGGCCTCCTTTCCGCAAGCTGGCAGGTATATCATATATCTCCTGTCCCTCTAGCTGACGTTTACCAGTGAGGGGTGGAGGAGGGACATCGTAAACATCTTCAGGAATGAACGGTTCTGAACCTCCAGGACCCTGGCATAGTTGAGACTGATTCTGGTTGTCTGGACTCTTCATCTTGGCAAAGTGGGGAGGAACATCATACGTCTCCTCCCTGATGGGTATATCAGGAACATCTTTGCTCACTGATGGTGGAAAGTCATACACCTGCAAAAAGTAGCGAGAGTCTTTTAGGTCACAATTAGACAAAAAAAACATGTTTTTAGGCTTTTATCTGCTAGAACATGGCTGCCCAAACCCAAATGTGGCCTGATCTCTTTTAATAATGAACAGACAGCATTGAACACCAGAGTTCACAGTACTTCAGTTCATAAACTGTATTGCAGGTTACTCTTAAATTGTGTAGCCTGTAATCTTACCTGCTGGGACAGTGATTGACTCTTGTCAGCATTGGGGGGGGTGTCATAGATCTCCTGAGGGTCTCTACTGGGCGGGCCTTTCATGGCCATGGGAGGAGTATCATATACCTGTAGAGAACAACAGAAAAAGGAATATAATATCAGTCTTAGAAGGAACATACACTCAGCCATGTTGTCTTTCACTCACCTGTACAAGAACAAACAAAGAGGAATAATAATTCAATTACGGTTCTCAAAGACGATGTCTAGAGACGCATTAAAATGGCAGGACTAATTAAATCAAGCTTAAGAGGACGCTCTAGATTAATCCACTTTACTATGGCTGTGGAATCAAGAATGAGATGATCTGGAATAGTGAGTTCTCTCTCTCTCTCTCCCTCTCTCTTTCTCTTGGCATCCTGGGGTCCCAGATTCTTCTCTACATTTTTCTGCTATTTTGTCCATTTTTTCTCAGTGTTCTCCATCTCTATCCCAGCACCCTTGTTCTCGCATGTCCAGAAAGAACAGAAGGATTATTGAAGACGATGGATGAATGAGGGTCAAGGGTGGGTGGGTTGAGGGTGGGCTGGGGCGGGGGCACAGATATACATGATAGAAGACATACCCTCCAGTCCCACACAGAGCCCTATATCCTGCCAGCTTCTCTCTCTCTCTCTCTCTCTCTCTCTCTCTCTCTTTGTCTTACATACACACATATGCACAAATACACACACACACACACGCACACAGAAGAGATAACTGGAGCGTGACCACATGTAGAAACAGCTGGAGAGCATCAGTCCTGCTGTGCTGATCTTCACCTTAACTGTAACTCTTTTTCTGAACCCTCTGCTACCTGCCAGTTTTCTCTGCTCAAACTGCACATGACAAACACACAGGTGCAAAAGTGAAATGTGAGGACACGAATGAGGGACTTTGGAAATACGAGTCAATACACAGTCATTGAAATAAGGAAAATGAGCTTCAAACTCATTAAAGAGAAACACAAAGTTCTGCCAGAAGCAACGACAAAGCAGAGACAGATTATTGTTTCATTTTCTTCTAAAACTTTTTGCTAACACCAAAATCTCTTCCATCTCGTTGACTTAATCCATTCCTCCCTTCTCCCTTCAGTGAAATCAATGAGGATCATTCTCATCTCAGTCTGTCTGCTGTTACTCTGTAAAGAACTTCAGTCTGACAAAGCAGTAACACTCACCTGATCTGAACCTCTGCTAACTCAGGACAAACTACACCACTGTTCCCTGCCTGCCACGGTCTCCAAACACACAGCAGTTCTAATACAGCCCAAACAACGGTATAAAATCTCTTTATAAAGACATTGAGGTGGAGAGTGACAGAGTGAAGCTAAAGTTATGAATAATGAAGTAATAACTACAGAATGATCTTTAGCCAGTTCATTTGAAAGAGTGACATTTTTTTTAAATCATCCATTCAATTGTCACTGATGAGTTTTGTTTTTTTTTTTTACATTCAGAATGTGCAGAAGATAGGAACAGGGGTCAGACAGAGTGAAAATTAGGTCTGATACCTTCAGTCTCTTTGTCTCTGCTACCACACAAGTTCGTCAATTATTCATCTTTTTCATTATGGTTTTCTCACCTTAAGATAACTGTATCAGTGGGGATTTGATGCATTTCCATTGGCTGTGAGAATGCAAAATAACTCTATCAGTGGGGATTTGATGCATTTCCATTGGCTGTGACAGCTCAGCTGTAAGACTCTGAGTATCATCAGCTAAAACAACAGGAAGGCAAAATTTGACATGTCCAGGGTGAGAAAATAAATTGGTGAAAAGATTAAAAATTGCTTAACCTTTCATTTACCTTTTTGTTTTGGGACCATATATATTTGAAAATTGTGGGAACTGGTTTATGTTGACCACACAGAATAACTGGAGACCTGAGCTATAGGCCTGGGTTTTGCATTGCTGCAGTAGTAATGGAGCACATGCAGTCTGAGGCTGCCTGTGGTACAGGGTGAAGTAATCATGCTGCTCTGTAATACATCCAGCTACACGCTCTCTCATTTGTCCTCATTTCCTTACTGGTCAAACCGAGTCTTTCAGCTGTTTTCCACCCTTTCCTTCTGCTCTCTCTCATGCACATTTTTCTCTTCCTCTACCTCTTATTCTCTCAGCAAGCACACACACTCTCTCTCTCTCTCTCTCTCTCTTTTTCTC
The DNA here is from genome assembly GCF_902362185.1 of Chanos chanos. Classification (NCBI taxonomy): domain Eukaryota; kingdom Metazoa; phylum Chordata; class Actinopteri; order Gonorynchiformes; family Chanidae; genus Chanos; species Chanos chanos. Next base: position 38,703,703 of record NC_044496.1, read on the forward strand.
TCTCTCCTGATGCTATGTGTTGCTATGTGGAGGTTGTGAGTGGTCTTTGCTAAGGGGGAGGCTTTGCTGTCTTTATCGCTGCTCCAGGCCTGTCTGTTACTCTGTGCTGGAAGGAGGAGCACTGAGCTCATTGGCAGATGATTCACCTTCAGATAAAACACACACACACACACATACACACACACATATATCCTGAGCTCAGGACATTCTGCTTTATCCACTCCATGAGGAAAGAAAAACCCACACGAGCAGATCATCTTTTTTTTCAAACGCCTCCAGACACTGAAATATCTACTTCCTCTGAGAGGAACGCATGACCTCCTCTAAAAATAGACATGCAATCACAGAGCCAACTTGAGTTTAAACAAAATGAGAGAGAGAGAGAGAGAAAGAAACACTGGAGGAAGAAAATTAGAGATGGAGTCTGTGTTCATGTGTGCATGTGTGTGCGGTGTATGTAGAACAAAAAAAAAGTAAGTGAAGGAGACAGCGACAGAGAGATAAAGAGGAAAAGGCAGGACTGGATGGATTCACTATTGCCGGCTCATCAAATATTAATGAGAGCTGAGGCCTTTCACAGACAGATGATGAGTGGCCTGAAAGAGCATCTGAGCCAACGGAGAAAAATAAAGCCACGTCCCAGCACTGAAAACACAGACTGTGGCTGGACAAGCAGGACACTGAGAGGACATGAATACTGTACCCGTTCCCATTTCCACACACATCATTACACAGTTTCATAAATACAGCATGAAGCCCACACACACATACATACACACAGATGTACCCAAATTTACAATTTACAATTTGGCAGACGCTTTTAACCAAATTACCCTCAGTATCATGCTCCCGGAATTCTGTGACAATAAACGATAAGAAAACAAGACTTGCGACATAGGGACAAGGTTAGTATGTGACATAGAAAGGGAGGTTAGGCAGTAGGGGACACATACACACAAATGTACACACACCACACACATACATTCACACACGCGCGTGCATACACACCCATTCACACACATGCAAACACACCCCCTATACTCCTACATAACGGCAGTATTGATCAGGTATTTTAATTAGTATTCAGTCATCCTCATGTATGTGTAGACAGTGGAGACCTCATATGTAAAAACAGAAAGGTGAAAGAGAGGAGATAATAAGAGTACAAAAACAGGAGTTAGAACAGAGGAATAGAATAGAGAGGTGTATACTGTATTAACCATAGGGCCGTACCCGACTCAGAATTTTGTCAGTTGAATCGGATTTGGCTGTTTAATACGAGGATTCGACTATTTGTTCCTTTTTTTTCATACAGACTATCTGGCAACCAGAGGACACACTGGCATGAGTTTAAGTGATGATTTCGACCAGATTCACATCAAATGCATAGAGTCACTGGAACATATTTTTGAGTGTTTAAAAATCAATAAAAGACAGCTGCATGATTTGAATTTTAAGCCTATTTGAGTTGCCGACATATGACATTGGGCTACCATATGGATTTGACAGAATATTGAGACAGGCAGCACACGTGTATGTCTATTTAAATCAAGCTCTTATAGCCTTTTTTTTCTTTTTAATTTGACTTTAAACATTAAAAACAATGTGTACATGAATAAACAAATGAAACAGTTTAAAATGGTTTGCCATGTTCAATGTTAAATGATAAATGAATTCTTGCATACAGTTTGCATTTAACTTTGTTAGGGTTGTCCTTCAACAGTTCGAAATGCCGCCATATTTTAGACTTCTTCTAAGACATGGTTATAGCCAGTAGGCGATTTGTTATTTTTTAACAAGGCGGATGGCCCAGTGGTCACTGACACTACTCTATAGAGTATATAGGGCGATGACAGGTTAACAAGGGGAATGCATTTTGTTCATTTTGCTAAAAAGGGGGATGGCATCCTCCCACAAATCGCCTACTGGTTTTAGCTAGCCTAGTTTACCAACCACTCCACCTCAGATTTCAGCTTCTCATCAGTTAATGACCAGTGCATGTTGTCACACGGATTTTTTCTTTTTTTTAGCAAGCGCACCAGCTAGCCCTTCTAGAATAAAAAAATATATTTATGATTCCCCTTGTTTATAATTCCTCATTGAAATATTATCCCTATGAATTTTCGTAAGCTTCTACCTATCCTATTATCCTATTATTGTAATGCACACTGACTGAAAATAAAAACCAAAAAAAAAAAAAACAACTGCTCGACTTGAAAAATCTCAGTCGACTGACGGATGTATGACAGATGATTCGACTTGTCGACTTTCAGAGGGTAGCCCTCATTAACCATGTATCTGTGTGTGTGTGTGTGTGTGTGTGTGAGAGAGAGAGAGATGAGGCAGTGTTTGGTATGGTAAACCCTCTTTACCTGTTGGCTGTATTGGGCTCGAGTGGGGGGCACATCGTAGATATCCTGGGAGGGGGGCAAGTGCCTAGGCACATCATACTCATCCTGCTCAGTATTCCCTGGACCATACACATACACCTGACCCACACGAGTGGGCACCACCACCTGTGAGACAGAGAGAGACAGAGAGAGAGACAGAGAGACAGAGAGAGAGAAATCTGTGTAAATATTCAGGGTTTGTAAAATATGTTAATGTCAATGTACAACAAATATCACATATCTAAAACTGTTCCTGATGGATAACTCTCTCATAACATTCTTTGACTTGTGTTGAGTGTTCCCTTCATTGCTGAGTAACAGGCTTGGCTAAACGCAGCACAATAAACCTGGGGGTCCTGAGAGGTCACCGTGGGAACAGAAGCTGTCCTATTGTCTGCCTGTTTATTCTCTGTATTATAGAGTCAGGACTGTGTCAACCACCTCAGCCTGGGAAATGAAAACAAGGAGTCTGGCGTATTTATACAACAGGAGACATGGCTAATACCCCTTTACCAACACAGAGAAACCTTACAGACTCTAAATCAGGACTATTCAACTCTGACCCTCAAAAAATCCAGAGTTCCTGGTGTTTTTTTTTGTTTGTTTGATTTATTATTACCAAACAAGACAGCACCGATTGGCTAAGCAGTACACACAACCATTTTCCAAAAAAAACAACAACAACTAAGCGGTAATGAGAGAAATCCAGCAGGACTTACAGATTTGAGAGTCAAAAAGCCCAGTGCTAGATTCTAGTGCAGTCTAGATTCTAGATTCTGTAATTCAAATACAGATCCTTACTCTTCAACATTTTATTACTAGAAAGCCTTAAGAACCTTTTCTGTGTCGGTGTATCGTTGCATTTTGTGCATGTTTCTGGTTGTATCCCGCGCCGCATCCCCTGAAGGCTGCTGGGGTGACTGAGTGACAGTGAGGTTGCGGGAGACCCAATCAGAACGCAAGGCTAGAAATAGAGAAGTCTGATTACCTAAAGCCAGCACCAGCGAGTCCAAGAACGCACTGTGCAGCCCTATTTCCGTCGTTATTGAGAGGTGTTACTCAACGCATACTGAAACACATACACACACACACACACACACACAGACAGTGCTGGGCTGTAGGAGGCCAAGTGGTATTCCCAGTAGGGATGCATAAGTTTGGATGTGTCGAGCTGAGATGGCACAATGTTCTCTGTCAGTGTTAGACAGGGTTCAGGCACCTCTGCATGTTATGTCAAGGTGACAGGATTTCTAGACAGGATTAAGTCTCGCAGCTCTGGGATGGGTTAACTGAGAGTTCACATCCCATCGAGCTGTCAGATTCTGTGTATCCCTCTGGACTCAAAAATCAAGATTTTTAAAGCCCCCTTTAAAGCTAATAGAAACGATGCTCTCTCTGTTCTCACACTGGGCTGAGAGAAGTACTAGTCATTCCACTGAACCGGTATTGGATTCCTTTCACGTACACTCATAACTGTGGGCAGGCACTCTCTGAAGACAACACATACATGGGCAGACACACTCACTCAGTCAAACCAATGAGTGTTCCCTTAACAAAACCAAGTCCTGTTGAAAGTTCATTAGATTTAATCCGTTTCTCAAATCTGCAGGGAATGCTGCGTGCTGCCATTGTGGAAGAGTGACCATAGCAACAAGGCATGCGAGACGGAAACACTTTCTAAAGGAGGAGAGCACATACATGTTTCACTGAATAATGCAGCTCACACTGGTAAAATCGATATCCACAGACATGCCTAGCCATTCACTGTTCATAAAAGACTCAACCTTCACACGCCTATGCACCATTTATCAACCAGTGTGCGCACACGCATACACACACACACACACACACACACACACACACACACACACACATACTGAAACACAATAATATGTACCTATGCTTGGACCTACACACATAAAGAAAATATGATAGATAGAGAAAGGTGGAGGTCGTCTTTCATTCCTTCACCCTGACTTGAGCCCCTACACTCCACAATAACATTTGAGTGCCAAATTACATCCTGTGCTAATGGAACCCTCTCTGATCCTAATATTTGCTCTCCCATTCAGACAGCTTTTCACGGGATATGTGACAACCCTGCTAAACAGCCAATTAAGTCATTGCTCATTAAACAAATCTGACGGTATGTCTCCGCTAATTCCTCTCCTCATCTCCAGGCGTTATATCTCTGTCCTTCCCTATACCCTCTTCTCTCTCTCTCTGTCTCACTCTCTCTCTCTCTCTCTCTCTCTGTCTCACTCTCTCTCTCTCTCTCTCTCTGTCTCACTCTCTCTCTGTGTCTCTCTCTCTCTCTCTGTCTCACTCTCTCTCTCTCTCTCTCTCTCTCTCTCTCTCTCCCTCTCTCTCTCTCTCTCTCTGTCTCATTCTCTCTCTCTCTCTCTCTCTCTCTCTCTGTCTCACTCTCTCTCTCTCTCTCTCTCTCTCTCTCTCTCTCCCCCTCTCTCTCTCTCTCTCTCTGTCTCATTCTCTCTCTCTCTCTCTCTCTCTCTCTCTGTCTCACTCTCTCTCTCTCTCTCTCTCTCTCTCTCTCTCTCCCTGCCTCTCTGTGAGAGAAAACGAAAATAGATTCCTTCTGATGCTTATACTGGAACTAAAGGTGTGATTCAGAGGAGAGACTCACACACCTAAATCTATGAACTTTCACACCCCCATTTT
>NC_044496.1:38713771-38733771 GCF_902362185.1 Chanos chanos
AAGTAAGCATTATATAACGTATAAAGTTTATGGCTTATTTGAAAAGCTCAACTGCTGCTTGTTTCCTGTGTACATGCTCTTAAATATTTAAATGTTTGACCTGCAGAAGGAAACCATAAAAATATCAAAGAGAGAAAGACTCCTTAAGGGGTGACCAATAGGTTTACCTCTGGAGGCTATATATTAACATCAGCCAATTAAAGTACACTGCTGCACTCATTAAGTTAAAACACACACACACACACACACACACTAAACAGCCCTGTGACTTGTGTTTTTCTCAAGCCTTTCAACTCCCTGCTGTACAAAGCTCTCCAAATGCCCTCCTGTGATACTGCGGCCCTTTGATGGAGACCAGCGAAGCACAAATATAGGCTTGCACAGACCTGCTGTTTACGCTGAGGGCTGATCCCAGGACCTCTGAACCGCACTCTACCCCATCCCCTCTCCCCTCGCCTGCCCTCTGAGCCGTCCGCCCGTCTGATGGAGGCTTTGTGGGGACGTAATGACAGAACATGTTGTGGAGTTCCTCATGAGAGCCCAAACACCCCCCCCCCCACACACACACACCACATACACACACATACATACACACACACACCACATACACACACATTCACTCCACTCACCACACACATACACACGCACACACCACATACACACACACACACACACACACACACACACACACACACACAAGCCACACCCTGCACCACAGCACCACTGCTCACAGCACTGTGTCCTCTCCAGTTCCTCTCACCACTCTGCTCTATTTCTTCCTCCAAGTCTTTTATTTCCTTCTCTATCTCTCTCTCTCTCTGCATTCTCTTTCAGCACACGCTATCAGAGCAGAAAATGATTCCACAGCAGGTAATGGAGGATATCTCGCCAGGCGAAAAAAAAGGAGGACTCTTTGACTCTATTCCGAGACACTAATAAACACTCCTCCGGCTCCAGCTCTCTCTCTCCTCATCTCTCTCTATCTCTCTCTCACTCTTTCTCCTTCTCTCTCTCTCTGACCTCTTTACTGCAGCCTCATATCCACAGAGCTGCATGCATCAGATCTGTGACAGTGACTGCTCTTTCGGTGGGGGCTGTTAAAAAGGCATGGAGCTTTCGTCAACCCCTTCTCTGATGCCCACTGACCCAGGGGCCTCAGGGAGCTGGTCACAGCTGGTACTGCTGTGCCCTGTGGGTTGGTGGGCACATGGCCAGCAACATCATCCCTGACATCCCTGACTCCTGGGAACTGCTGTGTGCTCAGATCACTTCTGCCCCTAAGTCATACATATGTCCCTGACATCCTACAAATAGTCTCCTTGTGGGATCATATAGGATCACAATCAGTGTGACCATTACATAATAAAAGTCCTCCCGGAGTGAGTTCCCTACTTTACACTTGACTCAGACCTCAGATCATTTGCCAAAGATGTTTCGACTCTACTATCATTAATGTTCCCAAAAAGAGTTGAGAATCTTAAATTAGAGGAGTTTCTTCTCGTCCTCAAAGCAGCAAAGGGAGAATTATTAAGTTGGCACGACAGAGAATCCCAGGCGTAGCGCTGACATGCCAAGAGCTCCACCCGACTTGCTCAAGCCTCTTAGGGCTCCCAGAGCTGGGTGCTGCGCAGCTGTGCCTGGGAGGAGGCAGGCATCTGCACACTCTCTCTCTCACTCTCTCTCTCTCTCCTCCTCTCTCCCCACAGTGACCACTTCAAAAAAAGGCTTTGAGAACCACTCTTCTCAGCCACAGGGCTCTGGTTCCCAAATCAGCCTGCTCTGAGTGAGCCGTGCCTGGGCAGCCCTGGAGTCTTATGTTCCCTCAGTGTGGAGTGTGGGCCTGGGAGCAGCCGTTACCCTGCCATGTGTGGTGATGTGAGCAGAATGAAAGAGCCTCTTTTAGAAAATGCATACAATACAGAGCAATTAGGCCCCAAGATACTCTTTCAGTCTCTACACAGAGTACAGATACAAAGCCCAAAGCACCACAGAATTACCTTTACGCCACAGTCAAGAACACTCTCTTCATTAGGAAGAGTTAAGTTACTTCTTAAGGGCAGAGAGAGAGGGAGAGAGAAATGGAAAGAAAATGCAAGAGGAAAGGAGAGAAAGCCGGAGGATTCTAAAAGTAGGCTGGTGAATTGGGACCATGCTTGTGCTCTTGGGTAAGTGTACAGTGCAGTTTTAGAAAAGGCCAGGCCAGTCGGGGAGGAATAAGCATTGGCACGTAGGAATGAGAGAGAAGAGCAGTAGATTACAGACTCACCTCCCACTGAGGGGAATGCCCACAAAATACACACATACACAGACACTCTCCCTAACTCACACGCACACACACAGACACACACACATATAAACACACCGACACAGTGCTCTGGTCTCCTGAGGACTCCACAGTGTGTTACAGGAATGGTTAAGTACATATATACACTGTTTCTAAATCACAGTACTGTGGAGGATGCTAGCAGTCTCATTGACTAAAGCACCAGTCAAGTCTTCAGCAAGGGGTCAAATAAACCCTCATTTTCTCTCTCCTCATGCTGTCCTCGCCTCCCTACACACAACACTGTCTGCTCTCAAAGATAACGTCTCTCTCTCTCTCTCTCTGTTCCTCATTCCTTTCAGGTGAGCTGCATTTCTGCCGGCTTCTTCAAAGTCTCTTGAGATTACACATTTACTTTCAGGTCACACAGCACAAAGCACACCGCACAGTCTCAATCTACTCTCTCTCTCTTTCTCCCTCTCTCTCTCTCTCCCTCTCTCTCTCTCTCTCTCTCTCTCCCTGTCTCTCTCACAGTAATAACCCAGAGCTCCTTATCAGTATATTCAGAGCCTAAAACAGGGGCATTAGAGACAGCAGGTGATAAGAGGCTTTCAGATCTTTCCGTCTGCATCCACAGGAAGTTTAAACTAAACACTCCTTCACCCACCGTCCGGCTGTTTCTTTTACTTCACAAGAGTACGGCCTGCCATGTCACTGCATTTCTCACCCCAAATCCTGCAGCCCTACCCTGGCCTTGTTCTGGTTTTATTCTTCTCTCTTTTTTTCTATGAACCCCCGCCCACTCCGTGCCTCACAGTTTTTATTTATTCAAACAGGTCAATGTACAACTGAGTTGATAGTGTATGTTGTCTCTGGTTACTTTTTAACTTAGAGAGTGGGGTGAGTGATGTCAGACTATCAGTCAAACAAACATTACCAAATGCTCTCTAGATCCACCTTAACATTATGGAAAGGGTTGGACAGTGGTTGTAACCGATGAAAACTTGCTAATGTGCGAGACAGTCCATTCCAAAAGCAGACTGTTCACAGTTGGCTCCAAAACATTAACATGTTTGTATCTTCGGTGTGTCAGCATTTTCCACTTTCTGTGTGGATGAACTGATCTCAGCTTTATATCCATTCAATGGTCTGGCTATTTATTGATGCAAATCAGGAAATGTTTATCTGAAAAGGACTAAAAGTAGTGATTTGTTTATTTATTTGTTTGTTTCTTGGTCAGTGTGGTAAGCTGTTGCTATGGTTTTGAGAGGAGGGTGGGAGATGTTTATGGGTGTCTAGGAAGCACACCAATGGAGCATAAACAGATTAGAAATGAAAAACCAGAGAGCTCTGATTCACACAGAGGGAGAAATAGAGAGAGAGAGAGAGAGAGAGAGAGAGTGTGTGTGTGTGTGTGTGTGTGTGCACATACATGCAGGAGAGAGAGAGAGAGAGAGAGAGAGAGAGGTCCTTACAGGCAGATAGAAACAGGCAGTGAAAAGATGACAGAGACGGAGAGAAAGGAGGAGAGTGAATTCCAATCTGTCAGAGGAGTGTGCACAAGCTTTGGGAGTCGCGTGCCACCACACCCTCTGAAAGCTCCTTTAATCTGAGACCAATCCCAGTTGCTCCAGCTGCCACCATTTCAGCACCAGCACAATCAACCCCCTGCACAGAGCCGTAAGGACCACCCCTCCCCAAATACCCCCCACCCAACACCCCTCACACCCACTTCCCTTCAGTCCAGAGTGACCACTGAGGCCTGGCACAGCTGAGCTAGATAACTCCCCACCTCCCACCCACAATACTCTTTTGCCCTTCAAAGGGATCCTTTCACAATCAGCAAGACAATGTTCCAGCCCTCTTCCATCCTTCTACTGCCGCCTGTCCATCTGAAACATGTCATGTATGACCTCAAGAACAAACAGCCTCTGTTACTGCTAACTCTCAGTAACTCAATGAGAGAGCTGCATTGCCTTTTTTTGAGTCAAAATGAGGTATGTTATCATTTTATCATTTTACATTTCATCAAGCTCATCCTCTCCCTCCTGTGTGTGTGTGTGTGTGTGTGTGTGTGTGTGTAAGTGTGTGCATATTTGCATGTCCGTTCATCCGTCGTCTCCTCTCTCAGCAGGACCTCCTTATCTCTTAATGAGAAACTGGCAGTTTTCGGGGGAGGAGGTGCACAAGGACAAATGATAGCAGTAGAGGATGTTCAGACAAAAATGCACACTGAATAACTACTTAAGATGGCCAACATTTTTTTGTGCACTGAAACCTCCACCAAGAATTTCATTAACAAATTAATCTAACAACAAAAACTACCCAAAATATGTACAAATTAATGATCAGCGCTTTCAAAAACCAGCTCATGTATTCGCATTCCTTGAATCCTCTGATCTAACATGGATGATTAATAGGCCATTCTGATGAAACTCACTGAATGTTCTTTAAACCTAGAGAACATGTTGGAACACTGAGCTTTGGGACAGGGTGTTAACACAACAGGACTTGTGTGTGATTGCATTATCACTGGGCATGAGCTTTCCTAAAACTCCAGAGGAACAATATTAATCGCCTTCCACTATCCTTCTCTCGCTCTCTCTCGCTCTCTCTCACTCTCTCTCTCTCTCTCTCTCGTCCTGACTTTGTTCTAATCTCACAGTTTGGGGTTGACACTTTTTCTGAATCTACACTCTTACGCTCACACTGCACGCACGCCCTCCTGCCATGACCAAAACAAGGCAAAGCTCATCAGAGTCTCATTTCTGAGACTAGTATCTGGTGTGGTCAAAAGATCTAGAACATATTTATCAGATTTGTCAAAATGAGAGTCCTAACGTGGGATCAGTTTATATCTCTCATATTCCTCATGAATACAGTTGTATGGATCTTGAGGAACTGATCCTAGATCAGAATATGGGCCCTGCTTTTTGACAGGTCATTCTTTGGAGTTAACATGAACACAATAACCAGGAGGCTTGAAGATGTTAAATACCAAACAGGGGATAAAACAGAACCCCCCCCCCCACCCCCAAATTTAGAGGAGAGGAGGTCATCTGGGAATGTTAAAAGCTGCTGGCACTAAGCTGGTGTGGGCAGGTGGTAGAGATCCTGACTTCGTGGAGGAGCAGCCGTGTCTCCCTACTCCTATACCACTTCTCCTTCATCCATGCTTCCTTCCCTTCATTGCACTTCATTTACCTCCACTGCTGCTGCTGCGGCTGCTGGTAATATGGCTCAGTGCACTAAGACCGGCCTGGAGAAAGCTCCCAGGGGAAGCACTAGCTTCAATGCCCCAGTCTGGATACACTGGGAAAAAAAACGCTTAGTCACCCTGTCGTACCCGCAGCCTGTGTTATTAAATATCACTGCATTATTTATGACTGTGTATTTCAGCCCCGCCGTCTTTTTTTTTTTTGTTCCTCTCACGTTCACTGGCTTGCTCCCCTCTCTGTAGTCCTCTCTTTATTTCTCATTTCCTTCTTTCTTTTCATTTCCCCAGCTGCATTTTCTTTGCGCTTTCACTCAGCTCTGGTTATCTCTCCTCTCATTGCTACGGCCTTTGATATGACAGCGAAACCTTGAAATGTTTATTTTTTGTCTCCAAACACAACAGAATATCAGCTAGGAGTGTGAGGGGAAAAACACCAGTATGTTTTAACTTCCAAAGAAACCCTTGGGGAATTTCAAAAAGCAAAACCACAACGCAAGGTCTGAATGAGCTGTGAGTGTCCATGTGTGTTTTTGAGTGTGTCTGTCTCTCGAATTAATCTTACCTTTCCCATTGGCTTGGAGGAGTCCCAGCTCCTCTTCTCTATGGAAGGAGGGATCTGGTAGATGTCCTGAGTTTGGTTCATGGATGGGGGAACTTGGTAAATATCCTGCCCAGCAGAAGGCCCTCCTGCTGGGGGTGGTACCTGGTAGATGTCCTGGCCTGGAGCGCTCATGGAGGGTGGCACTTGGTAGATATCCTGCCCTGTGGGATGGTACTGTGCTGGGTTACTTTGCTTCTGTGTTAGGGCAGGGGTCTTGGGTGGACCCTGTGGGCCCTGGGGGCCAGTCGGTACTTGGTACAGGCTCGAAGGGGAGGGCTTCCCGAGCGTGGGTGGTAGCATGTAGTGGCTGTTTGGGGTGCTGGGGCCAGCAGGGCTGGAGGAGGAGAAGGCTGGGTGCATGTCGGTGTACTGGGTGGATGGGGAGGGTTTGCTGTAGGCGCTCTGAGGGATGGTGAGGGTACTCTGAGCTGGGCTGGGTTGAGAGGTTTGCTGCTGTTGTTGCTGCTGCTGCCCTTGTTGACCTTGATGCTGCTGCTTGTCGTACATGCCCACTAGGATCTTGAGACGGTTGCCAGGCACGATGCCCTGGCGCCCGTGCAGGGAGCACAGCCACCAGCCGTCTAGGCCTTGTGTGTCCCGCTCCAAAACGGTCATGATGTCACCTTTCCGGAAGGACAGCTCATCTGGGGACTCAGCCACATTGTCATACAAGGCCTTGGCCAGCACATTCTGAAGTAAAAGAAAGAGAGAGAGAGAGAGAGAGAGACAGAGAGAGAAAGCCTTTTGTCAGATGTTAACTTTCAGGCCAAGACTTTTCTTAACCACTCTGATTGCTGTGAACATGTGTTCATTCTTGGTTATTCAGGGGTATCCTCATTGTTGAATAAAGACACAACCAACTGGAAAAACTTTTGGTGCACCAGCAGGAGGCTTTAGAAAAGCTGTAATTTGATCAGTTGTCAGCCCTTGCCAACCCAATGCTTTACTCCTCAGAGAAGCACAGACAGGCTCCCCCCCCCCCCCGATCACCACCAGAATAAAAAAGCACTGCCTCTCACACTTCACAGAACAGAGGACTCCATCTACAAAGAACCAACAGAGGGCCCCCACAAGTGCTTGCACTCTTTGACACTAAACAAATATTTGTCCGCACCCCGCCCCCACCCCCCCCAACCCCCACCCAGATGAGTATCTGCCATCCTCCCTCTTTCTCTCTCCTGGCACCAGAGAGTGGTACAGCCTGGCACACTGCCAGATTACACAGCCAGCACCCCTCTCAGAGTGCCCAAATGAAGCCTACCCAGGCCGCATCACCATGCCCTGGGAAAATGTGAACAGTGCCTGAGAGGCTAATTGTGAGAAGCTTTTTCACTGTCTGATTTATTGCCTGATACCTCATTGTCCAATCCAGTTGGTCTCTAAGTTTATTAAGGCAGTGAATGGTAGGGGTTGGGGCAGGACAGCTAGGGCTTAATTAATGTGCGCGTGCACACACACACACACACACACACACACACACAGAGCTTAATTTCACTTTCTCTAGTTGTCTCAGCTCTTTGCCTGTCTGCCCAGCAGTTCCGTCCTTAGATGCTTTTGAGTATGAATCGTGAGTTGCAGGATAACAGCACATTTGCTTAGGAAAATTCAACTCGCTCACCCCACTGCCGTCCCTGGCCTGCCCCAGAGAAGATGCACTGTCACTGGGATGGGTGGCAGTGGGCTATGGCTGTCAAGCTGTCAGACTGTGGGGAGATGGGTGCACCCTGTCTAGCAGTAGACATGTAGCTAAAGATGAAATCTGTTCCCTGTACGAATACGAATACAATATGAAACCATATACTTCTCTGTCTCTCTCTCTCTCTACCCCTATCTCTCACAAAAAGACAAAGAACACATAAACTTGCGTAAACTCTCTTTCACACACAGTCACACACACAGGCACACAGAGACACACAGGCACACACACACACTTCCACACACACATTTTCAAAGCTACCCCTTGATACAAACCTCAGCAACATTTTTCCACCAAACTACTCCTATTTACAGACGTATTCAACACAGAACACACACACACTAAACCCATTTTACCCCGCTACAACCTCAAAACACGTTTAAGTACTTTAATTACCACCCCTGGCATCCAGACACACACACACACACACACACACACACACTGTCCATCCATTTACAAGAGCTCAGTCACAGTCCAGCGAATCTGATCTCAGTATTTTGAGCCTGATGTAAGAGGAGCCTCTCCCCCACAGACACTGTTAAAAGTCTGACTCTCAGATGGTGATGAATGGTTGGTTTGTGTAAGGGCTGAGGAGAGATGAGGAGAGGAGAGGAGAGGAGAGGAGAGGAGAGGAGAGGAGAGGAGAGATGAGGAGAGGAGAGGAGAGGAGAGGAGAGGCTGGTTAAGGGCATATCTCTCTCAGTCTCTGGGCCTCTGATGAATGCCCTGCTTGTCCTGGCACAGGGACAGCGGCAGCTCAATGTGTCAGTCAGTCCTGGAGAGGCTGCAGCGAAAACAGGCCCAACACAACAGCGTCTGAGTGGCTCGTCTGTCTGCTAACAGCTGTGTGTGTGGTGTCTCCATGCAGGGATAAGGTATGCATTAAAAGACAGACAGACACAGTCAAACACACACACACACACACACACACGCGCGCAAATGCACACATACAACACTCTCCAATAATGAGAAGTACTCATTGGTTGAAAGAAGTCTTTGACTTTTGGTGGACATTCTCCATGGAAACAGCTTATCTAACAATGGGGAGCTTTGGCAAAAGAATTCCAGGTGCCGTTTCTGCTGGAAAGGAATGAACTCTCTATTTGTGGAAGGAATGAACTCTTAATTTTTGAAAGGAATGAGCTTTTTGTCCTCCTCTAGTTCATGCACATGCCACTTCTGCTTACATACCTTCTCAGACCCACTGCTCCAGCAAATCCAAACTGTGTATGATAACAGTTCAACTATTTATACCGATTGATAAAATTCTCAATATTTAACCCTTTTGTGTTCATTCCTCTTCCCTCTTTCTCTTTCCATTCACAAAAACAACCAACATTTTCTGTAGTTCTGCATTTTGTTCTGAAAGAAACAAAATACAAATGGCTTCTGACATCACAGGAGGCTGAACTTTGCCTTCATTAACGAAAGTATGCCAAGCCTCTCTCTCTCTCCTCCTCCTCCTTCTCCTCTCTCTCTCTTTTTCTTCTCCCTGTCTCTCCTTCTCTCTTTCCCATCTCATATACTCCCCCTCTATTCCCTTTGTGTTTGCCTGCCTCTGGTTGGCCAAAGAAACAGGACGTGCTTGTAAAATGATTCACGTGCAATTTCTGATTGTGAGTCAGTGACATAATGACTGTGAGTGTAATCTCCTATGCCTGGAATACACACAGAACAATGTTTAAACACAAACAACACACACACACAGAGTGACTGATATTGACTTTGGACTCTCAACTTCCGGTAAGTTCCGGTAACTCAACTTCCGGTAACAAAGAGCATATAAGATGTGAATGACAGGTATTACTACAAAAAAAACCTGTATGGAACTAGGATAACAGAGCTATGACAATCTAAAGCTACAGTTTAAGGTCATAAGTATAACACTTCCAACTGTACAAATGTGACACAGAGAGCCATTCATCTGTTAGACTGATAAAATATTAAATACCAATTTAATGGTTTGCTTGCTTCTCCCATATGGTCATTCTAAAGAGTTCTTTTTTTTTTTTCTGGACACGGGGACATCTTTCTAAAGCCCTCAATTTGAGCATAAAAAAAGTGACATCAACAAAAATTTGGTAATAAATAGCATGTAAAAGTAGAGCTAACACCAGGGGAGCATTTCAATGTGTCTCCATGGTGATCGGTGTGGTAACGAGCCCAGGTTAAAAGCTTCCCCCAATACCGTTACATCCAACTGCAGACAGAGACAGGCAGAGTCCGACGCCAAACTTCATTATCTCACAAGAGAAAGACGGGGGGAGAAAGAAGAGAATAAAGAGGAGTGAGAGAGAGGGAGGAGAGGAGAGGGGAGAAGAGAAGAGATGAGAAGAGAGGGAAATTCATCATCCCAAAAGGGCTAAAAGTTCATCCATTTGCATGAAAAAGGGGCCGCAACCATGAGAGAGGCTGAAGGGTCAAAACCAGCTAACAACAGGCTCGGATAGAGAAAGAGAAAGAGAGAGATGGTCAGAAAGAAAGAGATAGAGAGTTCCACAGGATGAAGGGAGAGAGGAAAAAAGGATGCAGAGTTGCTGGGAGAGAGAAAGGAAGGAAAGGGCTGTGTTGTCCATTCAGACTCAGCCACTGAACAGGAAGTAATGTGGCAGCTGCTGGAGCGCGCTTCAAGCAGACAGGTCAATGAAAGCCCAGAGTGTGTGTCTGTGTGTGTGTGTGTGTGTGTGTGTAGTGTGTGTGTGTGTCTGTGTGTCTGTGTGTGGAGGGCTTAAGAGGTCAAGCATCTTTTGTCTTGTGCCCCTAGATCTCTACATGATCCGATAGGATAAATGTTAGCACAGTCACTATGGAGAAAGTGTGTATGTGTGATTGTAAAAGAAATGTGTGTGTGTGTGTGTTTGTGTTTGTTTTGGTCTCTCTTTTTCTCTCGACACAACTCTTCAGAAGACGCCACAGCTATAACTCATCTCACTCAGAAAGACAATGCTCTGCTCTTTCACTATTGTACTTCTCTTTCTTTCTCTCTCTCTCTCTCCCTCTCTCACTCTCTTATCCTTCCTTTACCCACCTCCCAACTCTTAGAGCAAACACCCTCCTATGTCATCGAAAAGTTTTTACTAGTTTAAAACAGATGGACGCCACAAAGACAAAACAAGGCACTCTCTGTTCCTTCAATCACACAGACCACCTGAGTCTGGTCAAACAACACAAGTCCTCCACAAAATGTTTTATTTCTGCTTAGACTATGAGGGATAAACAAAGACCAGGGCATTTTTTTAACCCACAAATGCCGCAAAAACAGCAAAATATTCAAATACGACACACACTTCCAGCACTCGTGTTCAAACTACTGCTTAGCTTCTCCCAAGGGAAAAGTGTTTAACAAAATGAGATTTCTCACTTTGTTAAATAACTATCAACTACAAAAAAACACAACTTACATTTGGTCAGTTTTTGTAAACATGTCCTCAGACATGATTATTGTCCAACAAAACGGTAGTTTAGTATGTATACCTGTTGTATAATCTTGTTCTGTGAAACCGTTGGTTAAGGTTATTCCCCAAACCCAGGATGATAGCTCTCCTCTACAGAAACTCAGTAGTGTATAGTGCATGTTGAGCATAAGTCTGTAATATGTGGTTAAGTGAGAGGAGGAGCAGGCTGGTAATTAGACTGAGGTAGAGCTTGTTCTGGGAGCAGGATTAAGAATGAAGTGGAATCACTCCCACAGAGCAGAGCAGACGGTGGATCAGACAGAGTAATGTGAGATCAGACTTCAACGTTTATAATCACACACAATGGGACGTCACTGAGTTAACCTGGCGTAAAGGCTGTTTTTTTAGACTTAACTGAGTGTGTACATACATGTTCACACACACACACACATACACACACACACACACTCATTTAAAAGAGAGGTAAGTATACGCGTTTAATGGCCCATATTTGTAGGCTTGTAGCTTGTCAGCCGCACAAGCAATGTTCTTCATGAACTGGTGAAATGATAAGTACAGTAGGGCTTACTCTTAACCACATACTCTACTGTACAAAAACTGACTGAAACTCACACCGCTTAAGCTCTGTCCAAAGCTGTTGTTCAATCCTTTGTTGTTAAGTGAAACAAATATGGCTTACTGAGATAAGGAAAAGGTTTGGAAAAGATTTTCGGCTTTGCAAACAACAGACACTGGAAAACCTTTCTGCTTGCTTGAAAATCTACAGAGTGACACTAAGGCCAGTTTTGGTTGACCTTGTTTCTAGTATCTATGGATAGAGACCACAACAAACAAGCCCAGACATGAGACTAACTTCAGCTATAGAGCAAAGACAGAGATGGACAGGGAGACATTCTAAGAAATAAGCTACAGATGCCTTTTTGCTGAGCATAAGGTTTCCTTTTGGAGATTTAATTGAAGCTTTTTTGAAAGCTTAATTGAATGTTTGTGAGTGCATGTGTACTGTCTCCCTCTCTCTCTCTCTCTCTCTCTCTCTCTCTCTTTCTCTCTGTCTCTGGCATTCTTAGTACGAGTTCAGGCCCATCTCTTTCTCTCTTGCTGTCAACGACCTAGTCACCGTCACATTCCAAAGCTCCTACACACCTCTCCTATTACTTCACAGTCCACAGGTACCACTATGTTGTGGTACAACACACAGGCTCTAAACATACACATAACCCTCTCCGCAATAGATATGCCCTTGACACACTGAAAGTAACCTACACAAGAACAAACAGACAAACCCTCAGAAAACACACATTTAACTAGATTCATACTCTGAAACACACACACACACACACACACAAACACACTCCTTCTAAACAAAACACATCCCACGCTGTCACCACCTGCACAAGACACAACATGCTCTGAATGAAAATACACAAACACTCGACTGACACACATCTTACCCCAGCCTCTCTCACAAGAGCTTAAACATGTATAACCTACATTTAAGAACAAGAATATACACTCTAACAAGAAAACATTCCAGCACACACTAAAACACACATGTGGCCACACACGCACACACACACACACACGCACACACACAGAGCTGTTTATCAGGCTTACGAGGAGTGAATTATCATATCTCCCCTGGAGCTAAAGAAAAACAGAGGACACAAAGCTGCTGCCGATCCTTTTGACACACAGTAAAAAAAATATCTCTGGATCTTGTGGCTGCAGGCTACAACAAAGTGCTGGAGTGCCGTCTGTTTTTTTCAAACTTCTTTACTGCTTGATTGACAGTGAAGGTGGCACCTACCTCCACCCACAGCTGGCAGCAGGTCATGTTAAACAAATTAAAAAAAAAAAAAAAAACACACACACACACAAAAAAAAGGACACAAACAAGGACAGAGTACCTACTGTTGTGCCAAGTAGCACGGACGCCGAAAACATTTCTTTACTTCTCTCGTGCCTTGCATCTGAAGTCTTCATCACCATACAAGCACGAAGAGAATTCTGTCAGTTTCCCAACAAGAAATCCAAAAATTACAGCCTTTCCACAAGGCCGCAGTCGTTTCTCTTCAGATGGAGCAGCGTCACTGTGTGACCTCAGATAAACATGCTAGCGTTCCAAATACAGATGACAAGGCCAGAAACTCGAGGAGGCAAGAATATGCCATCAGGAAAAAAAGAGTCTCTCGAAGGATAGGTCCTTGAACGAGCTGGTTGACAGCGATCAGGGAAACATTATAGGTATTTATAAACTGTTGTAAAAGTTTTGCTTTTTTTTTAAAGTCTTGTTCTGCAGCCATTTAACTAGACTTTCCACCTCTGTGTTTGGCCGTATGAGGTGCCAGATTTTAAAGGTTTTAATCATAATACAAGACCATAACCTCTCCAGCTGAAAGCGAAACTGAGCTCAAGCACTTTTTCGCAATAATACCCTATGATTTGTCTTTTGCAACTAAGAACCTCTGAACACCCAGCTCTCTGTCATTTCTAAAACTCTGTGATGAACAGATGTGTCACCATACTAATGCCCCACACAAATGCAAAACATCTAGAATAGACTTTGTTCTTTAATCTGCCTCTCTGTATGAACTTTCTCATCTCTGAATTGCCCTGTTTTCCATTACTATTCCAATTCTTTCCATTCTCTATATCGCAAATGAAACACTATGACTGATTTTGAAACTTGGCTGCAGATAGGTTTTAATGTGGACTCCTACACCTGCCTGGGACAGACTGTGAGGTATCTACTCTGGTTGCCGGAGTGCCTGACAATTCTAACTTGGTATGTTAGAGGTCAGATGCCACTCTTGCAGTCTCAGGGTTAAGTGCCTTTCTAGAGGCCACATCAGCTGTGAACTATCATGTTTGGGTTCAAACCCATAATCCTCCTCACCCAGTGCCCCGTTCCCCCACCCCATTCGGAGACAGCTGGAGCTCTTCGGAAAACTGGGTATTTTAAATTAGTTATTTTAGCCAAACCACTGACAACTGATTAGGTCTCCTCTGAAGAATCATTGCATCAAGCTGTTGGCTAGAGTAATTTAGGCCTTTCTGAATCATGGCCGTATAGACTACACACATTACTGAAACAGTGGTGCTATAAAGTGCAGAATAAAAAGAGGAACATTCTGTACACTAAATTACATATTGTTCATTTGAATACACCCTGACAAAGAGCAAAGGTAATGTGTGTAAAGCATGGATTAGAATACCAAGTCTAATTGCGAGTTTGTTTCCTCATTTATCAAAGCATGTCAAATCCTGTCAGGAAAACTACTCAACAGCTTTGTCACAGTACAAATATACCTCAGTTGTAACTCAGTAATGTCTCTTTACACTCATATAGCACTCATACAAGCTGGACAAAAAGGTCATAGATAGAAACACCCTTAACAAACTTCCACAAAACCTCCTCACAAACCTTCTACTTATCTCTCTGACTCTCTCATCATCCCTGTGTGTCAGTTTCACCAATCTCTCTGAGGAATGAGGCACGGGGTTCGTCTGTCAGACCTCCCAGGAGGGGGGGGGGGGGTTGAGTAGAGAGGGAGCTGGATAAGGGGGGAAATTCCATGTTCCTAAGCTCGGGAACGGCTGAGGCAGTGAGAGGTGAGTCAAGGGTGAGTCACAGAGACTAAACCAGAGGCCTCCAGGACTCAGCTGAGGTCTGTGAATGAGTAAAAACTACCCGGCTCAACACAGCTCTCTCAGCTTACCTTACAGACCTGAACATTCAGCAGAGCATGGATCACTGCACTTTTTAATGTCTGAATCACACTGCTCACTCTGAGCCAGCATATAGCAGCTGACCGCATATTTAATTAGAGAGGAGTTTTCCCAAGACTGACCCAAATTTCATCCCATACAGTAAGGTCTAGAGTAATATCAGTTCTTCTGTATGAAGAACTATGGGAGAGTCAAATCAAATTATGACCAAGGTGAGCCTCATTGATCTTTAACTATCCAAAATCTGCCTACAAATCCAGCTTTTAGAATTTACTGATGGGTAATCCCCCCCCCCCCCAAAAAAAGAAGCAACCACCTTAAGATGGACAAATGTACTTCTGTAACATATTTTAGCAGAAATGATTCATAAAATAGGATCATATTTTGGCAAAAATGATTCATAAAATAGGATCATTAGTTGCATTCCTGACATGATCAAAACAGTTTCAGACTTTAAGCAGTTGAGTTAGAAGAGTAAAATTATATAAAGAAAATCTTTGCAACTGATTACTTAAATGAGTTTTGAAAAAAACCCAGAAAGAAAGGAGTCTGGAACAAACAAATTCAGGCTTGTGAAGTATGTGGGCTGTTAGCTGGTGACACTGTCATTAATCTGAATTTCTTCATTCACTTCCCACTCAGGCAGGGAATATCCCAGGCCCTATCCAGGGGGTCGACCCCTGTTCTGGGAGTACAGTCCTCTAAGACGGAAATACAGTCGGGTTGTCACGTCCAGAATGCCAAAGCTCTGTGTAATTACAGTGCTATTAGTTGACAGAGTGCCAGCATGTTCAAACAATAGCAAAAGGAACAAACGGTACTGCCAAGACTGTCTCAACAGTCACTACATTCTTTCTTACTTTTATTTCTCTCTCTCTCTCTCTCTCTCCCTCCCCTCTCTTTCTCCCCTCTCTCTTTCTCCCTCTCTCTTTCTCTCACTCTCTTTCTCTGTCTTTCCCTCTTTCTCTTTCACTCCTCTTGCTCCTTCCATAAAGCCTTAATCTTTCAACTTTCTCCTGACTCAGCAGAGCGGTACACAGTGCAGCAGTGGTTCCATGGCTCTTGTTCCACTCTTGCTGTTCCAAGTGCTTTGCTGCCTCTCACAGCGTCTTTAGCCCTGCAAACTCTCTGCTCCTGAAGAAAAAGACCATTTTAAATGGCCTTGGATGGTTTTGGCACTGAGCGTGGACTGCTGAGAAAAGACCTGAGAGAATACACCTCTCCACTGTCCTCTGCTACTCTTCCCTTTCATCTGTTCTTTTTTGCTCTTAATATGCTGAGCCCGACATTTAAATGCCTTGTAAAAATCATTCCCCTAAGCTTTACATCACAGACGGACAGACAGACACACAGTCACACACACACACACACACACACACACACACAAAGTACAAACTCCAGCTGAGCCACAACAAAAGGTTAAGAAAAACAGAAAATGTCAAGTTTTTTTTTTCTTCCATTCTCTCACTTTTTTTTAAAATCTTCCCTCCTGCCTGGTAACTCTCCCCTATTTCACAGCTGGGGTACTTAGCATAGCTCCATTTAGAATGTTAACACAGCCACGAGAACAGCAAACACACTCACACTCACCAGATAATTCATTTTTTTCAGCCCTCCTGTGTGAGTCGCTGAGACTCCAGACAGCGGTTTTAACGGCCTGAGATTTGGCCCGGCTAAAAATCCCTCCGTCCAGCCACCTTCCAGTTAAAGTTTCCTTATTGTTTCCCAGGCAGAAAGTCGGAGTAGCTCTTAACACATTCTACTGCTCCGTGATCTCAGAGAGCAAGAATGAGACTGTCCCATATATTTCTCTCTTTCTGTCCTTTGCTCTTTCTCTGGCTCTCCCTCTCTCTCTCTCTCTCTCTTTCTGGCAAGAGAAGGGAGGGAAGAATGCGCAGTAACCTGACACCCTCCTCAGTCCAGCTCAGTCCTGACATTCCTACTCCTGGCTTCTGATTGGCTAAGACTCTTCATATGTTAATGAATCTCTCCCTCTCTCTCTCTCTTCTTCTGTCCCTTCTCTTTCCTTGCCTGTATGGAATGATTAGTGAGCCTCTATTTGAAATGTACACATACACACACACACACACACACACACACACACACACACAAAATGCACACGCACACACATAAATTTTTTTTTTCTATTTTCATCCACTCTAACCCACCGTTCCCCTCCCCACTACTTTGTCTAGGTCTTTTCCTCACAAAATTCCTGTCTTCTCACAGCGTTATGGCTAGACGTCATGTTTTTTTTTCCACTGAAGGTGTAACTTACGTAACTCTTAACTCTCCCCCCGCTTTGAAAAAGTGATTTTTTTTTTTTTTACAGACAAGAGAGAACTCAAACAACATGAAAGAACAAACAACAAGCGAGTGTTATGAAAAGAAATCTTAACAAAATACAAAATCGTTGAGTCTTTCAGTAGGATAAGCATTAGTGTTCCTCTTATTCCCTCAAGTTATGTATTCTGTCTGAGGAAGCATGGGAGTGCTGTTGTGTGTAGAGCTCAGATATGCCGGTTTGTGTGAATGGTATTAAAGGTGTTTCAGACGGCAGGTCTCACAGGTTGAAGGAAACATGTGCTTGACTCTTTAACCTTGACTCAGACATCTGCTGGGTGAGGGACTGATCTCCAAAAGATCGTGGGTAATTACGCTTATCAAATGGAAGAGGAAAAGGGGACATGATTTAAAAAAAAAAAAAAAAACAATAATTTGTCTAATCTTTAAATAAAACAGAAGTCACCGAGGCTTTAAGCACTTCCAGAAGTTGCTCTTAAATTAAGAATAACAGTATGAAATATTAACAAAAATTGTATAACACAAAACATTCGGGCTAATTTAAGGTTCTCATGAAATGCATTAAATATGTTTGAATTTGTTTTGGCCTTCAGCTGGTTTTGTTGAGTGCTCTTGCAACTTCACACCGGCCTTAGAAGACAAACATCCAGAGATGACATCACTTTCTGACTCTCCCAGGCAGGACTGACCAGGTCAAGAGGTCAAACTCTTTAAATCAATCATCCACACCAGAGAAGAAGAGGGGAAAAAAAAGAGTTTTCATGGAGCCACGTCCAAAACCTGGTCGTGAAGAAGACTTCTCAGGGGCTTAGCCAGGTTCTTAACGAGGCTGACGGTGAGAGTGTGTCTGGCAGAGAAGGTGCTGGAAGTGGGGGAGGGCAGAATGTGTGAGAAAGATAGAGGTGAAGGAACACATTAACCACGTCATTAACCTGACCATAGAACCATGAGAGAGAGATGGAACATAAAGAGAGAGAATGTGAGGAGGGGAGAGAGAGAGAGAGAGAGAGAGAGAAGCATAGAGAAGGGTGTGGGTAGAGAAGGGAAGGGGAGGATGTGATATTTTGTCCTCCAAACCCCTCATCTCTCACTCCTCTCCTCTGGCCCTGTCTGACCCAGCTGTGTAGCTGTTTGTGCTATACTCACGCCCCTGTTACGGACTAGGATGTGTGTTTTACTCCCAGACTGCCATGAAATGGCCCCAAAGGGCCACTGCCTCAGGTCACAGGCCAAAGCCCTGAAGTGACAGGCTGAGGGGAGCTGTCACTCGAGCACAGCAGAATTACAAGCCAATGAATTAAAGAGTACGGCTCGTG
This sequence comes from Chanos chanos, assembly GCF_902362185.1. Taxonomy (NCBI): domain Eukaryota; kingdom Metazoa; phylum Chordata; class Actinopteri; order Gonorynchiformes; family Chanidae; genus Chanos; species Chanos chanos. The sequence goes on from NC_044496.1 coordinate 38,732,314, forward strand.
TCACATAAAAAAAAAAAACTCCTCTGATTTAATGTGCTTTGGGAATTTCAAAACTCTTATCTCAACATAGCGGCTGTGGTTTTTTTTTTTTCTGGCCAAGGAATGCTCACTCTTGTCTCCATGGCGATAGAGCCGCTCTTCATCTCGCACTAGGAAGCACATTTTAATAGAAATGGATTCCTGTGACGCTCATGATTTAAACACACACACACACGCATACACACACACGCACATGCACGTGCAGAGAGAACAGTATCATGGGATTTTGGTGAGACTAGCAGGCTTGTTCTCACAGAGGTGAGTCTGGGTAAGATCAGAGCTGTCATTTAAACTCGGTAAGCTCATGTTGCCACGGCGATTAGACTATCACATCAGACACCATTTCAATTAGTTCACCGTCGACACCTACACACACACACACACACACACACACACATACACACACACACACACACACACACACACACACACACACACACACCTCTCACTCATCAGCTAATGAGTCTCTCTCCAGCAGGTACCACAAATCACAGTCCCGTTATGCTAAAGAGACTGTGACAGAGAGAAAAAAATGGTACCTTCTCTGAGTAAAAGGCCTTAGTGCCAACCATTTACAAGCTCAAATATATCAGCCAAAGCCATGACGGTCAACCATTTACAAGCTCAAATACATCAGCAAAAGCCACGACGACCAAGAGTGACAAGCAGAACCTTCAAGAATGCTAATTTCACTCTTAAAAAGTATGCGTTATAACACTTTTTTTTGTTCTTGCAAGATTAAAGGTCATTTATACATTTGGTGGCATTTACTCATCCAGACTGCGGATGAAAACGAATTTGAGATGGAAATAGACGTTCTACTTGAGCACCTCCATAAGGCCATTGACTGCACAGCTCTGGAGCAGTGACAGCGTGGTCAGCTGTAATTTTACTTAGTCTGCTTTCTTCTCTCGGGGCGTCTGCGTTATGGAGCTGCCCAAGTGAAAAAGAAAAAGAACCCCTCTGTACATAAACTTAACCTGAGAGCAGCCATCAGACACATCAGATACTCTTTTTCTGATCTGCAAATACATAATTACAAAAGCACTAACTAATGTGTATTCCCATTGAAAGATAGGCTAAATCTAAAAAATCCTAAATGTAATTAAACAAAGAAAAACTTTTTCTTCCATGTTTGAGTGAAGTTGAGTGTGCTGTTGATGTGCGTATATATGTTAATGAGAAGATGGTCTGACTGAAAGAGGGTCAGTGGGTCTGAAGGAGTTGAACAGTGACTGTATTGTACTGAAGGAGCCCAGTGTCAGTCTGATCCAGTGGCCTGTGCATTCCGCACACCTACACATTTAACCATTCCCTTGGCACTACTTCATCCCTGCATCTCCAGTCTGGAGCCCCTCTCCTTGAACCTCTGCCCCTGTTTCAGACCCTGTGGCCTCAAGCCCTGGGCCTACGTCACCC
>NC_044496.1:38736271-38746271 GCF_902362185.1 Chanos chanos
TTTTTTTTTACAGAGTTATGTCTACAAACAACTGCAGAATAAAGTCTTTATCATTTAAATTGACATCTTACCAGCAGATGTACATACACACATATGTGTGTGTATATACGCAACAAGACATTAAACATAGGTCACTCTTCATGGTAGACTGCTCTACATGATGTAGTTTATTTCCAGTCTGCTGCGTTTCCATTAGTGTATGAGTAAAATGTGTATGTGTGTATGTGTACAGTAACTCTCTTTCTCTCTCTCTCTCCCTCTCTATCTGCATATATATATAGGGTTTGATTTGGTCTACACTCCTTGCTCTTGAGTCTTGAGGAGTTGCATTTCCTAGCTTTGTAGGTAAGGTTATAGGTACTGACCCACAGAAAGAGAGAGAGAGAGAGAGACAGAGAGAGTGAGAGAGGTGCTGTGGTGAAACTACCGTAGCCAAACCTGACAGGCCATCAGTAACTGCCCTCTAATATAATCTTATTACAATTCTCACCAAAGTGTGACTGTCGCCTAATTTAATCTGATTAGAACTCTCAGTCATTTGTAACCGTCAACCACTGTGTGCAGAGGTAATAGAGAGTCCCCATCTTCATTAAGGTATACTGCATTGACCGAACTCTACAGTGAGATTAGCAAACTTCAGAATCGCTACCCTGAGGCAGTCCCCATCATTGAGGTCGACTTCAACCACTGCAACCTAAAAAAGGTAATGCCAAGATATTATCAAAACATCTCCTGCCCAACCAGAAATGGAAAGACTCTTGACCACTGCTATACCACAATACAGAATGCCTACTGTGCTATCACACGACCGGCTTTTCACAGTCCAGACCACAACTCCATGCTCCTTCTTCCTGTTGACAAACAGAGGTTGAAAACCACGCCCACAACCATGAGAACTGTGTGATGCTGTACAGATAACTCCATACTACAGCTGCAGGGTGGGCTGGGAATCACAGACTGGAGCATATTCAAGACCACAGACCTGGATGTGTATGCATATCACGTCACTAGATACATTAACAGGCTGGTGGAGGAATGCATTCCCACCAAGATTGTTCATTCATTTCCAAACCGCAAACCATGGATGAACCCAGACATCCATAACAAGCTAAAGGAACGGAGTACTGTTTTCAAATCAGGGGACTCTGATCTTTACAAAAAGGCCAAGTACGACCTTAGAGAGGCCATCAAAACTGCAAAAACGGATTACAAAAACAAACTGGAATCACAGTACGGGGGCTCAGACACCAGATGCATGTGGCAAGGACTGAGGGCCATCACCAACTACCAGACAAGCTGACCTTGTTTTACACTTTCTTTGAGAGGTAGAACTCTGAGCCAACCACCAAAATGGCCAGCCATCCAGAGGACTACATACTGTAACTGTCTGAGTCCAAGGTCCAGAGAACCTTCAGGAGGGTGAAAGCAGGGAAGGCAGCCAACCCAGATGAACGTCCCCCGCACGTGCTCAGGACCTGCGCAGACCAGCAGGCTCCTGTGTTCACAGACATCTTCAACGCATCATTGCAGAGTCTGTCGTCCAAGTGTGCTTCAAAGAGACAACCACTGTGCTGTTACCCCACAGGATCAAGGTAACAGGCCTCAATGACTATTGCCCAGTGACTTTAACTCCCAAACCCATGAAGTTCGTGGAGAAGTTGGTCATGGCACACATAAACAGTATTATCCCAGACTCCTTGGACCCACTATACTTCACATACAAACCAAACAGGTCTGTGGACAATGCCGCCTCTCTGACACAACACATTGCCCTGGAACACTTAGACAGGAGGGACACCTACGTCAGGCTGTTGTTTATTGACTACAACCAGCATTCAATACCACCGTTCCCTCCAAGCTGGTCCTTAAACTGAGGGACCTAGGCCTGGTCACCCCCATCTGCAATTGGATTATGGACTTCCTGATGGGAAGGACTCTAATGGTGAAGATTGGTAGCAACACCTCATCCACTCTGGTCCTCAACACTGGAGTGCCACAAGGCTGCTGCCTCAGCCCACGGCTGTACTCCCTGTTCACACATGACCGTACAGCCATACACAGCAACAACCGGATCATCAAGTTTGCAGACGACACCACAGTTATTGGCCTGATAAGTTACGACGACGAGACAGAGTACAGAGATGAGGCAGCGGCGGTGCAAGGACAACAGCCTTGCACTGAACGTCAGCAAGATTAAGGAGCTCATCATGGACTTTAGGAACCACCGAGGGACCCACTACCCCATCAGACTAGATGAAACATCGGTGGAAATTGTCAGCTGCTTCCGTTTCCAGGGACTGCCAGGTCTCCGATGACCTAGCATGGACCCACAACACGTTGTCATGCTCAGGAAGGCACACCAATGCCTCTACCCCCTACGGTGTCTTAGGAAATGCAGCATAACCACATGATGGCTTGTAAACTTTTACCGTGGCACCACAAAGAGCATTCTGACAGGTGGTGTCACTGTGTGGTATGGCAATACCACTGCACAGGACAGGAAAGCCATTGAGGGTCATGAGGACAGTGGAAAAGATCATCGGGAGTGCACTTCCATCCATTGAGGAGATCTTTTGCACAAAGCGTTGGAACAAGGCCAGTTCTGTCACATACGACCACAATCACCCTGGGCACCAACTCCCTCCTGCGGTCCGGGCGTCGGGACCACAGCATTTGTACCAGGACAAGCAGGTTCGAAAACACTTTTCACGCACAGCCAGTGTGCCTACTGAACTGTTAATCGCTCAGTTACTGAACTTATAATTTCACAGCTACATATATTGCAGGTACTCTCACTGTACTGTGCTGCACTGGTTACTTTATCATTATCATTTATCATTATCACTTTTCAATATATTGCTGGTTTAATATCACATTTTTTTCCCATTACCACCTTACTGTTACTACTTATTATGCTATTATTATCACTGTACTGCTCTTCGTCACTTTACTACATTTTTTTCCACCACCTGTCATAGTACTATAACTCTTGCTTAGTCACATAACTCTTAGTCACTTTTTGTTGTACTTATTATGTTACTCACTTATTGCTTAGAATTTATGTTTAGAAGTGACATGCGGGAGTGAGTGGGGAGTAAGTATTCCATTGTATTTGTTACACATGGCAATAAGGAATCTTGAATCTTCAGTCTTCAATGTTGCTGGAGATGTAGTTCTCAGTATGAAGGTGTTCATCCTATGTGCTGTAAACATTTGTCATAATGTTTCTGGAGGATTGTGTTGGGATTGGTAGACGTTTCTCAAACTGTGCAGTAGAGCCATGTCAATGAAAAACAGCGAGTGAGAAACAGACTAAAACTCAAGGTCAAAGGTCAGAGTTCAGCAATGAGGTTTTATTCTGTGATGGCTCAGCTTTCTCTGACAGTGTAGCGCATTCCCTACCTCTCCACAAACTGATCTTAGACCTGTGTAGCGGATTCGCACTCTGTTCGGGAAAGTGAGCCAAATTAGAGATGGCCCACCCTCCCTCTAGAGCAGGGCTGCTATGATCTGGGCCTCAGAGGCCCACCCTCCCTCTAGAGCAGGGCTGCTATGATCTGGGCCTCAGAGGCCCACAGTCCTGCTGGTTTATGACATCACTACATAATCTAGAGGTAGAAGCTTATTTCTACCTTTGCAGAAAGTGTATGGTCTCGTCAGCCAGCCACAGGCATGTAACGGCTGGTCTGCATAAAATCATACAGTTCTTATAGAGTTGAGGATTGGAGCTGTGTACTGCAATTCTAGAGGACTTTAAGCCAATCCCAATCTAGCACACCTGTCAATAATATTAAGAATTTCCTATGTATCAGAATTTTCTTTTAGCTGAATCCAATCTGTTAGATTAGAGCTAGAACAAATGTTGTCAGGAGGAATGCTGACCGCACCTGGGCCAAAGATGATAGAGTGATTCACAAAATCACTCAGACTGAAAGTTTCAGTGGTCATGTAGGTGGTCATAGTTAACACTGCACACAACTGGCCAATCAGAGGCCAGTTAATACTGCCCTCTAGGTTTTCTGTGTATAAAGCAAATACAACAGCAAATATTCTGATATCTGGTACAGTCTTTTATGATACTTGTATGTTTAAGATGATACATATCAGAGAGCAACCTCTTAAAAATTACGTTTTAGCCATGATATGAAATGATCCGTAGCTATAAACAAATTTTTCCTACTGTATGTGTGTTTTTAAAGTCTGGACCATCGTAACACAAATAGAGGAGAAAGGGTGTCATTAATGATGATTAACTTTACTGGCCCACTGATAAGAATTAAATTGACGCGAGTGAACGCAGGCAGGGGAGGGCAGACACAGCTGTGTGTCTAAATGAGCTTTCTCCCTCCCTCTCAGCGGGTACTCACTCAGCACCATCTTACACACACACACACACACACACACACACACACACACACACACACACACACACACAGACACACACAGGTCATTTAGCCTGTAGAGAGGTGTGGAAACTATAAGTAGCACTCCAAGTAGATCTTTCTGTTCCTCTGTGTGCATGTTTCTGCTGCCTCTCTGGAGGTCAGGGCAAGGCAGGGTCATTCAACCTGACCCCTCCAGTCATCCTCTGGGGGAACATCCATTACGCCCCTCCCCTAACTGAAGTACAGTGCACTCTGGGGGTTGGCTGGGTCAGTGCAACACGACACCCATTCATCAGCGCCACAGAATGTGTGTGAGAAACTAGGGAGGAGAGTAAAGAGGAGAGGGGGGGTGTCATCCAGCCCCCAAACCACCTCCCTAAAAAAAATACTATGCTGTTTTAACAGCAATGACAGGCGTTCTACAAGAGCAGGCCAGAGAGAGAGAGAGAGAGGTGGGGGGTGGAGAGGGCAGAGGGTGACAGAATGTCTCTGTGACCCACCTCACTGACCAGTAAGCTCTGTCTATGACATCACAGAGATGCAAAGGTCAAAGGGGTCGTCAGGCACTGGCATTCTCTTCAGGGCGTTCGGTTCACCTCAGCGACAGTGTACAGACACAGAGGCGGGACTCAGAGGAGTCAGGGTTCGTGTCAGATTTGTAAAATAAGGGCTCTCTAATGAGCAGATGAATATGTGCGCTGTTCACTGCCTCCTGCCTGCACTATAAACACCACACAGTCACACTCAGAGAGCAGTTCTGTGGCCCTAACAGGCAGATAGGGTTCCACTCAATAGAAGCCTATGCCACTCAAAACAAAAGCCTAACAAGTCATTAGTGTCTTTCTGACCCAGCAGTAGGCTAAACACAGGGAGGAAACAGGCACATCACTCAGTCAGTGTGCTGTGGAGACAAACACAAACAAACACACACACATAACACATACACTACGGATAAAAAATAAAATCACACTATGCATATGACAGATAAAACACATACACATCCCTCATACAACAAATACACTTGATGCCACATACATACTGCACATATTACAAACCACACACACCCACGCACCACACACAAACACACACACACACGCGCGCGCGCGCAGACACACACACGAAAGACAGGACATAAGTTTAGCACAGGAATCACTCTGATTGACCTTGAATGTGTGAGGATTCAAAAGGAAGAATTCACAGAGATATCTGTGTGTGTGTGTGTGTGTGTGTGTATTGAGAGATATGACCTCATCCATTGGCGGAATATAAGAATAGTAAAAGACATAAGTCCCCCTGGGTTTTCTCCTGAGGGGACTGTAATGTGATGTGTGCAGTGCTAGAAAGATGCTGGCACACACACTGGCCAGCAGGAGGTGCTACCACTGTCTGTTCTGCCTACTTCCCCCTGCCCCGCCCCCCTGCTGGCTTTTTCTGCAGAGAGTGAGAGCACAATCTGCAGAGTATGAAAGATTATGCTGTGTTAACAGTTCTGTTCCTCTGGGGATCTTCTGTGTGGACTGTAAAACATGAGCAAAAACACGTTTGCAAAATCAAATGTTGCAGATGTGTAGCTAAAGAGACGATCATCATGATAATCAAAGAGAGGGATGATATGATGGCTAGAGAAATAATGTAAGATCATAAATTTTATACTCCTGTGCATAAAGATCCTCTGCATACATATGCACACGTATGCATGCATGAACACACATGTAGACACACACACACGCACACACACACACACACACACGTCCACACCACACACACACACACACTCATACACACACATCCATGCATGCATGCACACACACGCATGCATGTGCACCCACATACATACACACACACGTACACACACCCATGCACACATGCTACACACACCCCCACACATGCACACACACTGCTGTGAGGAGTACTCGTTGACTGTTGTATATTTCCATCTTAATGAGATTCTAATCCCACTTGGCCATTTGCATACACAAAGATATGTGTGTGTGTGTGTGTGTGTGTATGTGTGTGTGTGTGTGTGTATGTGTGTATGAGCGTTCTGATGAAGCCAGCGTGAGAGAGCCCATTAGAGGGTTATCACTGCAGAGCATCTGCTTAAGGAATGAAGAACACTCTGCCACTGATGGCCTGGTAATCTCAGCTTCATTTACACATGGCCTGCCTCTCAGCATGGGCCTCCATTACAGAGCCAACAGGGCACAGAGAGAGATAGAGAGAGAGAGAGAGAGAGAGAGGGAGAGAGAGAAGACAGACAGACAGGAAGACAAAGAGAGAGAAATAGAAAGAGGGTCATGGAGTTAGAGAGAAAGAGGGTGTAATGGAACGGTTGGGTAATAGAAAGAAAAAAATGAGGAAAGAAAAAGAAAGAGAGGTCTAAGGAGTGTAGGAGAATGTGAGAGGCAGAAGGAGAGAATATACCACAAGAGAAGAACCGAGAATTAGCAAACGCATATCCACAAGGTTAAAGATAACATAATGCAGACACACACACACACACACAGTTGTGTTGTACTCACACACATGCAGGCACTCTGATATCAGTGCACAGTGGGAACACTAAGCCAAACCAGAACCCAAACAACTCGATACAAAAACCACTTGGCTGTGTAATCGCTTAAAATGCTCAAATCTCTTTTGCAATCTGCAACATGCCATATCAGACTCCCAATGCAGTGTTTCCACCGTGAACTCAAGCTTCACACTCCACACCATTCCTAGCAATGCTCTACCTACCTCTGCCAAGTCCCCCTGTAGGCAATCAAACATTTTACAGAACACCTGGAGGAATGGAGGGTGGGAGAGGAGAGGAGAGGAGAGAAGAGGAGAGAAGGAAGGGTGCAGGAGATGAGAAAAGGAAAAGAAACAGCTCAACCAAAACAGCAACATGTCAATCTTAATCCTAGATTTCATTCTGTTTGGCACGGCGTGACCAAAATCCTACAGAGGCTCTCCACAAAGCAGCCTGCTGTTCACACAACAACACAGCACTTTTATGTACCTGTCTGTGAGGGGATGGTTGTGTGTGTGTGTGTGTGTTTTAGAGAGAGAGAGAGAGAGAGAGAGAGAGAGGGAGGGAGAGAGATAATTGTGTTTTGATGTAAGCATGTGTGTGTTTTCGGAGAACTTCACTGGTAAAATGATCTAACAGCATGCAGCGCTGAATCACTTCACAGTGATGAGCTGCTACAAGATCACTGTCGTGTTTCTAAACATTCATTCACATGCAAATCTCTTCGGTGTGTGTCGGTGCATGCGCGTGCCTTCCATGTGGCTACTCCCAGTGAGACTCATTCCTGGCCTGTTGGATCCTGTTTTCACACAGTCCTCACAGGAACCTCTCACCTACTGCTTCTCACGTCCAAAACCACAAACACTTCAACTCTATTGCTCCCATTTTTCCACAACACTATAAAATGAAATTCACATCTAAATATTCCTGTATAAATACAGATGTGCAATATCTAGGCATGACTGCACACCGCAGCTGATGAATAAGTGACGCTATGAGATACAACGAAGGAAAAATCTGTTTTCCTCAGACGTACTCTGATGTTCCACCCCAGTGTCTCTCTCTCAGATCCTCCTCTCTGACACAGGCAGTGCTATGACTGCAGGCAATGTCCCTCATGTTTTCTGCCCGGACATGTATGGGTCTGATGAAACTACCTGTTGTTTATTTCTTCTTCTTCTTCTTCCTCTTCTTCTTCTTCTTCTTCTTCTCTCTCTCTCTCTCCCTCTTGCCCCCCCCCCCATATATATATGTATGTATCAGTGGAAATGCTAAAAGAAAGAGCACCTATGTAGACCTTTTATGGACTAAACATAGCATTTGTTTGTTTATGCACCATAGTCGCCATGCCCATGGGATAATATTGTACTGTGACCTCAACACGTAGGTTATTGGAACATATAAGGAATGAAAAACACAAACAGGGGACAGGAACAGCTCCTGGGCAGTGAGGATAAGTAGAAATCTTGCATGACGCCAAGCTGAGTTGTCACCTGACAGCTGACGCTAGCCTGTAATAGCAAAATTCATTTAGACTGTCATTTTGTCAAATCATATTGAGCTACACGTCACCTAAACCATATTATATGTTGCAGAGAGAGGCAATCAATCCATATATACCATAGGTGCAAGACAGAGAAAGGAAAAATGTCTTACGCCAACCTGAAAACTGCCTGGGTTAAGGCCACTGTGTTACAGTGCAGAGGTGTGTCCTGCACCTGAACCTTGTCGTTTGAATCCCTACTGGGCCACATTTGCTCTCTGCAGCAGGGAATTCAGCACAATTGGTTAGGATACCTAGGGTCAGGGGTCACCAGGGTCAGGCCAGGGTCACCACCACTCCCTCTGTTTAAGAGTAGTCACTGACAAGTCATTTTGTTTTAGTTATATAACCTGACAGTAATATGTGATTCATATTGGTGAGAGGGGTTGGTGGCTGGGTCCATACAGGTTGGAAAATGCATGTGTCAGTCCCACTCATAATTCTATGGACTGAGGGGACAAGAGATGGAATGCAGTAGTACAGGTAACTGGAAAGTGATACGTTTTTAGTTCTTCAATTTTTTAACTCCTGTCAAAGAAAATCTACTGAAAATGCTAAGGAAGTTATCATTACAACAAGAATTTACGCTCCTCTTAAACCTAGGAACCTAGGCCACCCATTAATCCTCTTTTTCGCTCATTAATCCTCCCATCCAGAACATGGAACCACCCTACTGTCAATCAGCAGGAACCCAAAGATAGCCCTTAGGGAGGGAGATCACCTCAAAGAGACCGGTGCAGTTCAAATGGCCAACTCAGCAGCACCCCACCCTGCTCCAGGCTTGTGTCACTGATGATGTCATCACCCCAAGGTCATCTTTCTATTTATCATAAACATGCGTCACACGTGTGCCGGCTTTGTGAGAGGGAAAATGTCACACACACACACACACGCACGCACACACGCACACACACACACACACACACACACACACACACACAGCACTCTGGGTGTGAAGATAGATGGAGGAGGAGGTGGGGCAGAGGACACAGATCAGAGGAAAAAGAACATAAAGAAAAGCAGGGGGAAAAAAAAAAGAAAAGAAAAGAAAGATTTGAAGCGGTAAGAGAGAGGCATTAGTGTGAGAGGGGAGAATAAAAGGAGGTGAAGGAAAGATGAGACAGAGTGTGTAACACTAATCTAATGACACACTGTGTTTTCCTGGTAAGAGCTGAAAAGCACTTCAGTGATTTTATAAAAAAGACCTTCATGTACAGTTTGCCTTGGGTCTTAAAGGAAGAGCTTAAATTAAAAAGCTATATGAACGGTTCCACCCATACAGTGCTTTTCAGGTTACTGCATTAAAGTAAAAGAGAGACGCAGTCCATTTATATCGGTATTGGAACTCAGGCTACAGATCCAAGTAGGTTACTCCTAATAGAGGACACACTTGAGAATGAGACATAACTGAGTCACAAAAAACTATTTGAAAGCAATTCTGTGTCTTCTTGTTTGTGTTCTTCCAAATAGTCTCTAAGTTTAGAGAATCTGAAATGCCCTTTAGACCCATAAATCCGAATGGAAACAAACTATACAAAGATAAGATCGGGATCAAAA
>NC_044496.1:38751271-38783771 GCF_902362185.1 Chanos chanos
GATATATGGTTATTCTGTGTATACTGTGTGTTTTCCAGATATATGGTTATTCTGTGTATACATGTTTTCTAGAGGATATGTGGTTATTCTGTGTATACATGTTTTCCATAGGATATGTGGTTATTCTGTGTATACTGTGTGTTTTCCAGATATATGGTTAGTCTGTGTATACATATTTTCTAGAGGATATGTGGTTATTCTGTGTATGCATGTTTTCTAGAGGATATATGGTTATTCTGTGTATACATGTTTTCCAGAGGATATATGGTTACTCTAGTTCTTGAGCTGTCCCTTTTTTCTTTCTCTCTCTCTCTCTCTCTCTCTCTCTCTCTCTCTCTCTCTCTTTTTTGCCTAATCAGATGAATCTCTTCATTTTGTGTTTATGTTAGCATGCTAGTGTTGCCCAATTCTAAATTTCGATAGATGAGTAGAACACACAGCAGTTTAGGAATGAAAAAACATGTCACTGTGCTTGAAACAATTTCTAAATGTAGTGACCTACATTGAGATAATGGATTTTGGAGGTTGTATGAGGAGGGAATTGTGTACACACATCCACTCCATCCGCAGAAAGTTCTTTTCCTTTCCAAAGCAGAGTTACATCGTTAAAGACCCAGACATCCTCTCTAATGGATTGTTACTGGGGGAATAGAGTAACATTTCCGAAGTCTGATGGATATTCAAGACACAGAAACTGAAAAGTAACGAAATAGCCAGTGGTGGACGAGGTCAGGAACCGAAATTATTCTATGAAAAAGAAAATCATAGGAAGAAAAGTCCAGAAGCATGGACCAGCATACTGAAACTCCAAAGTTATCACTGCATTGACACATTAGAGATACAGACATGTATCTATACAGAGATATTACATGTTCAGACAGAAGTCAGCATTCAGTGTATAGTTATAGTGACATTCAAACCGTATTGTAACAGTGGGGGTTTTATGACTGCTTCCACTGTGTTACTGTTGTCAAAATACAGAGGCCTCCCAGGGCTTTTGTTCCCCTGGTCTCTATTCTTACAGATCCTATAGTAGAGTTAGTTAGGTGGTCTGTTTGTTTGTGTAGCTGTTGTGTCAGTAAACAGAGCTATCCTTCTGCTATTATATCCAACCATTAGTGAGCATGTGATTAACATTCCAGCATTCACATACACACACACACACACACACACACACACACGCACTCACTCACTCACACACACACTCACACGTGTGCGCGTGCACACACACACACACACACACACACTCACTCACTCACTCACATACACACACACACACACACACACACACACACACACACACACACACGCACACACACACACACACACACAAACACACACACACAGCTCTTTCTCAATAGTGCCCAGGCACTGGACAAAGGAATGGCCCATTTCCTGAACCCATGGACTCATGGTTTACTGAGCATGCCCAGTGCGGCCCAGTCGTTTCCCTATGGGAGCCTCTCAGAGATTTAGAGTGATAAAGAATTGGTGAACTTCAAGACTCGTTCTCAAAACTAACACACTGTAGCTCGTTCTAAAGAAAGCGGGGTTCCCAGATCTCTTCTCTATTGCAGACATCATGTACTCTGACTGTTATCAGGGCACATTATGCCTGTAGAAAGAAATTATTCGCATTAAAAAAAAGCTAGAGTTGGAGGAGAGGTGGCGTGTGAATGGCATTTTCATGGCATTTTTGTAAAAGAAATCATTCTGATCCTCAACTAAATAAATTTCACAACTTTGTTTTTCAGCTCATTCGTTGAGTGGTTTTCCATTTTTGTCATTCTTCAAGTTATACTGTACGATTTAAAAAAAAAAAAAGAAGAAGAAAAAAGAAAAACACTGTGTCATACCATGCAGAAACGTGAAAAAGTGGGTTTACGACCCACTAAACAAATAATAATATCAATAGCACATTATTAGAGTTCATCTCTCTGAAATGAGAAGGGCGTGAGGGTAAACTGACAGGTTACTCTGATTCTAGCCTCATACTGCACAGAGCCTACACTGCAATTTCATATCTGAGCTAAAAGGAGGATTATCTCTACAGAATTCCTCTTCTCACCACTTCTACCTTTCCTCTGTGTCCACACATGAGAGACGAGGAAGACTTCACGCCTCTAATCTGGCTGAGGAAGATTTCCCTCAGGATGGTACAGGTGAAAATGGAAGGCTTGGCAAAGCTGCCTGAGGTTTGTTTGATTCTCTTCTATAAACGGTAGATGCGATTCCCTGATCCAATACCAGGCTCTATGGCTGAGGGATTTTCAATAAGCTTTACTGCGCAGCTCTGATTCAAAGGAAGGCTTTTGCCTGGCTTCTCTCTTTTCTGGTCAATCTGAACAACGATCAATATCACAATTATTTACACTTGGCCTGATCAGTAGAAAAGCTGACTTGAGCAAACGTTTCATAGTATTTGAACATGTCTCACACACACACACACACACACACACACACACACACACACACACACACACACACACGCTCTCTCCTTCTCTCACTCTCATCCCCCCACGCAGAGAGAGAGAGAGAGAGAGAGAGAGAGAGCATACAGAATCTAAATATCCTCTTTTGTTTACATGAATGCTTTTGAGGCTGACGTGGCATTGACTCTATCAGTAATGATGACGGGGCTGTAACAAATACACGGCATTTCACACAGAGAGCTGCGTGTATCCAGCAGTGAATACTCTCCTCTCAATCACTCCATTTAAATTCTCCCACAACTGCTCTTTCTCTTTAACGAACCCAGAGCAGGACAGAAATGCAGGGTCCATCGAGAGTTCAGTGAAATACCCAGATCAGCGTGTAGGAAAAGGAAATGCGCCAGAGTCTAGAACAATACCAGTCCCAGCTGCTCCCATCGCCATGTCAACGGTAATCGTTCCCTAACACCTTGACTGACAAACATATCCGTCATTCATAAAACACACACACACACCCTCACACACACACACCATCAATCTGCCATCGAACACACATTAGAGAACGTACTAATCCATCAGCAAACAGTGCTGAGGTGTTAATCAGTCATTGGGAGAGACTCCTGTTCAAATGTGGACCAGAGGTCTGGCATTGGTCAAAATGCCACTTGTCTGTCTTATAAGGACATGAGAAATGGATGAAAGATTGTTTTCAAGAACGTATTAATTTCTGCACTACAAGGTCTGATCCAGCATAGGGTTTGGCATGTGTTAAAAAGGTGTTTTTGTTTGCTGTTGTGTGTTCTCAAAGGGTGAAACCATAACTTTCACATATGAAAAATACTTAAAGATACCATAACAGCTCAGAGGCCTTTCACATATGTGTTTCCTCCTGCCCTGAGAGAGCCAGAAATGGACTGGAATAGCCTCTAGATGTAAAGCATTGATTAAATCCATTAGATGAGACAAACTGCCATGTTTACAAGGGGTTGGGTTATTAATTTATATTTTAATTCCAATATACAGGTAAAGGTAATTTACGACGCGTGTCCTACAATCACATTTGCAGGGGTGATGGAGTGAATAAAGGAAAATGGGTGGGGTGAGGTTGAGGGGGTGGTGGGGGGGGGGTGTTTGGAGCGAGATCTCTTTGACCTTGAATCTATGAGTGAAACCCATCCATTTCATTTCCGCCCGCTTCCTTCATCTGCTCCAAGGGGAATTCTTTAGGATTCTGGTAGCATTCCACTCTCTGTGTAAACAGCTACCGTACTGCAGGGAAAATGGCATGAATTTATCTATGTTATAATCTATGGCAAACGGGAAAACATTCAGTGGAACAACTACAAAGGAAAAAATCTGCAACTGCTTCTACCCTCAAAATGACAACTGTCTGTCCAAACAAACAAGACATATACTTTCTGAGCTTGTGTGAAGTCATTATATATGAGGTAATTTAATGCAGGCAAACAGCATATGAGACAGTGCTGTCCATAAGCGAGTGACCCTAAATACAGAAAACAACTCAGGGACATGAGTTCATTGGTCATACCATAACCATCCACGTGAAAGAATCATTAGGTGCTCTTACATGCCTGAGGTCTAAATGCGTCTCTGAGGCCACCAAGGTGGGGGTAGGGGGGGATATTTTGGTAGTTGCCGCTGCGAACCTTCTCTCCTTGGACCCTTCCCAAGGCCACAGCTGAGGAGGGTGGCAGGGTGACAAAGGGCTTTAATAGAGGCTCCAACTTTCTGCTGACTTGGCTTTATACACGCAAAAAAAGACAAAAAACAAAACAAAAGAAAACAAAAAACTAGAGGCAAGAACTTCTGTAAATATCTTCCTCGATGTAAATATTTTCTAGATTATCTTGTTTACAGCGTGGGCTGCTTTGACTGGTTCAGAGATTTGCGCGTTAACCCTCACACTGTAAAACTTGCGTAATACCTTTTGTGCTATGCAACAGTCTGAGCATGCACCACAGTTAAACAATGAAACCAATCAGATTCTGCCCTGTAGATATAACAGAGCTCATTGCTACAGTGATCCCCTGAATGACCCGAATCGAAGAAAGTAGGTCACCCATGTCCCTCTGCCATTTAGGAATTGTTTTCATTCTGATTTCAGAAGCATCATATGCTAAAATCTGAGTAGTGAACTGAAGTGTTTTCTGAAACTCTTTTCGGAGGGAAAAGGAAGCGTCTGGTTGGAGGTGGCTGTGGACTTTAACGGTACTGTGGCTGCTGACAGAACGCCGGACTGGCTGCGGCCCAGTTTGGCTGCTCCTAGTTTCCAGCTCCTGCTGTTGACTGGAGCTTCTGGATGAAGACTCTGGAGAGCTCCGACATTCCAACACACGGTTCCAGCAGTCTGGAGAACAGCTTTGCTACCGCTCACTGTGTGCAAAACGTTGGGCTAACGTTGTGGAAACGTTGGTCTGACACTGGCTTTGAAGCTCTGGTTTGTTTTTGGGATACTGTTAGCAAAATCTGTTAGGAGAATGTGTTTTTCTATTGAAGTAATGAAGTGAATTGAAGTGTTACAGAAAGGAATGCTGGAAAAACACAAAGATATGCGCAAACTTGGACATGTTATAGAATGCGTTACTGATTGCATAATAAAAACACAGAGTTTTTCATTTAGGTTGTGTGTGTGCGTGTGTGTGCGTGTGTGTGCGTGTGCGTGTGACACATTTACACACACACTCACATACACATGCACATATTCGCTACATCCCTTTCTCTCTCCTTCTTTTCATGCTTGACTCACTCCGTCTCTGCTGCTTGCCACCTTTTTTTCTCTTTTTAACACTTATTTCCCTTTTCCTGCTTCAATTCTTCAATCCTTATCCACCACTTATTCCCTTTCTAGAGTCTTCCCCACCTCTCTCTCCATCTCTCTCTCACACTCTCTCTTTCTTTTCTCTGTTACTTTGCCTCCCTCCATCATCTTCTCTGCCATTCTCTCTGCTCTCGTTCTCATAAGATGTGGAACAGTCTGTGAATGAGCAGTAAATTGCTTGCCCTCTCGGTTCAAACCCAATCCAGCCACGACTTTGTGACGGCAGCCGAGCAGATTACACCCCTAGCCAATGGGGTGAGAGGGACACAGGGGTGAGGCATGAGGCCACATAGCCATCCTCTAGCATCCTCTGACATCTTCTAGCATAATCTTCCAGCTATGGTCAGAGAATCTTTTTTTCTTGACCCACCGTTGCATCTTACTGGATCTCTCTGGTCCAATCTGCCTCTATGACCCAACAAACATCTCTTAATCCTCCCAGTCTCTGCACCCAGGTCAACAGCAGATCTGGAGACCTTCTTGCTTAGCTCTGGACACTCTTTAAGCTCCACTGATCTGGAGGGCCTTCAACCCCATGACCAGTAAACACACATTCCAGCTGCCGTGTGAAAGAGAGGCTAGGCCCAGATAGCCAATCCTATTATGTCACAGTCAGTGAAAAAACCCCAAAACAAAACAGATATAATATATATAAATATATATACATATATATAAGACCTGGGGCCAGTTACCTGACACTGTAGATGCTTTTGTTCCTCTGTCCAAAGAGCCGGTCACCTGTGACCTCGTGAAGGTAGACAGTGTGGCTTACATCTGTTACCTGTGCCTGAACAATAAGTCCAAGACCTGAAGGCTATAACATCTGTTCTCATCAGAGAGAGGTCAACCAGCATAATGCAGATAGAGTCCCCTGACCTTCGACCTTACAGAGTCACACAAGACCATCTGCAAACCTCTGATCAATGTGTCCAGTAAAGGAGAACGTTACACACAACACCTGTTACAATATCCTGACAGAGGAGAGCATCTTACTACTCTACTGTGTCCAACCAATCAATGGCCATGCATCGGTAGGCAGCATCCGACGAGAGGAAATCCTCCTCACAGTGAAATCCCAGAGGCTCTGTTTTTCATCTGTTGCTTCAATACTCTGGGATACCACAGCCACACTTTGAAAGCGTAACCCATTTCAAGGCAAAGCTCTACCCAAAGCATGTGTATTTGAATTTAATCCAATCCACTGTCTCTTTATGAGTGTGTTACAGCTGCTGAGTCTGTGGTAATAAGACCCCCTGTGTGTGTGTGTGTGTGTGTGTGTGTGTGTGTGTGTGTGTGTGTGTGTGTGTGTAAAAAAGATGTGTTTGACTTTAAATGTAAGGACAAGTATAAAACCATGCAGAATAGTAATGTTTACTGATAAGCGTGCAGCATTTTCCCCCAGAAGCAGACCAGAGATCATGCTGTGTTTCAATAAGCTGTTAAAAAAGGGACTTCCTTGAAGAAGCATCATTGCCTTACTGCAAACCCTCTTACACAGCCACTTCCCACAGAGAAACACACCGCAGCGTTATCAAAGACACAGGGCAAGATGAGAATCAGTACTATGAAACAGCCAGGTGTGTGTACGTGTGGGTGTATGTGTGTGTGTGTGTGTGTCTCGCAGGAGTTGTGATTTGAGTGGTAGTGTTAATTTCTCATCACTCAAAATGACACAGAAAGAAAATTCCAAACAGCTTTCTACCCACCACATCAGGTGGTGAGGCACGATTTTGCAGTAGAAATCGAAATTTCACCCTCAAAATCAATTTTCTTTCAAATGAAGCTTCTTTGTTGACCATAAATGACTTTCTTCCCCTCAAAGCCTCAGCATTAAAGCATGGAGTTCTTTCATTATCCTTCACAAGCACGCATTAATCCCAAACTGGCATTAAAAAGGCTGCAAGCCACATAAAGGTCGATCAGCCTACAGAAATGGGAGAGACAATGTTGTGATAACGCTGCACTCATGTTGATGCAATGTTAATCCTAACCCCTGAATTGATGAGGGACAGAGATGATGGCCCAACCAAAAGGTCATATTATAGCAGCTCTGTGAAACGGAGTCACCGTCTCAGTTTCCATCTCTTCAACTAATTCTTATCATATTCCATCATATTTTGCCTCCATCTTTCTTTCTCTCTTTCGGTCACACTCTCTTTCCTTTGCTCTTTTTGTAAATCCCCCAATCACACCTTGCAGAATTCCCATCATGAAAAAGGTCAGACGGATGGAGAAAACATCAGCAGACTCTGAATGAGACCTTTCTACCATGAGGGGTGTGCATGTGCGTGTGCGTGTGTGCGTGCACATGTGAGTGTGTGCATGTTTGTATGTCTGTGCATGTGTGCATATTTGTATGTCTGTTTGGTGGTGGTGGTGTGTGTGTGTGTGTGTGTGTGTGTGTGTGTGTATGTGTGTGTGACAAAGGTGATGATCAAGGTCAGAATCAAATTGAAGGTGGGAAAGCTCTCCACTCATCTGTAGCTCCCAAGTAAAATGAAAAATATTACATAAATTATAAATTTTTCAAACCGTTTATCTGAATCAATCAAACGTGATAACAGCGTGATCTGGAGGGACATCAAATCTTCCTTTTCTCTAATGCTGCTCATCTACATAATCTAAAGCACCATAGCAACAGACCCTGTTCACTGTCAGAAATCAAGCTCTGAAAATGTATACGTTGATTTATCTGTCTTAATCCATCAATTATGGAATTGAATTCCGTCAAGCTGGTGCATCTATTATTCACACTGCAGCGTTCATTTGGGAAATGTAATGTGAAGAAGTGCAGTAACCTTCACACAGATTAGGAGCATGCAACATAGATTACTGGGTCTTTATTTTGTTTGGGAACAGATTACGCGTAGCTAATGTGAACTACAAATACACACACCTGCACACATGCACCAACTTGTGTATACATGTGCATGCACACATACACATACCACATACACACAAGCCTCTCACCTCATTTTATCTGACTGAGCAACCTGATTTTCTTAGGTGTTTCTGGGACTAGATTCTAGCACTCAGACAAAATCCAAACACACATTAAACTCATTAAAACAGATTATGTCTCCCTCCAAGCTCCCTCTTTCTGCATCCTTCTCTCTGTTCTCCTTTCTGCCTTCACTTCTCTCTCTCTCTCTCTCTCTCTCCCTCTCTCTCACATGCCCCCCACAATCTTCCAGTAAACACTCTCCATTTCTTGTCTTCCCTCTCACTACCTCCGCTTCTCTCCTCCTACCCTTCTCCCTACTCCCGCTGTCCATCTCTCTCCCACCCCCCACCTCCCTTCTCTTGCTCTTCACTTGACCCTCTCTCATTTCTCTGCGCGTTGTTCTGCAATTCAAATGACAAGCAGACCAAAAGCTCTCTCTTTCTGCCATACTGCTGCCCATCTCTCCATCTCTCTGCCTTATCGATTGGCTGATTTAGAGCTACTGGAGTGTCTGGTCCCTCTCCCCCGCTGAGTGAGTCGCGTGCCCGCCACAACCAGCACACACCAGACGCGTGATCGATGGGTCGCCATTAACACTGCCACAATGCACATCAGCCCCGACGATTTACGACAGCAGCGACGGGACGCTTTGGCACAGAGAAGCAGACCAAACACACACACACATACACATTCTCATCCTTTCAGTCTCACAGCTGCATGATAATAAGAATTCAATCTGAGCTCCAGCAGAATAGCCGAACTCAGCCAAACACTCGGGCACGGAACACACACCCACACACACACACACACACACACACACACACACACACAGAGACTCAGTGCTCTGTCTCTCTCGCCTCTATGCAAACTATCTGCCCACAGTGAACACGCACGCGTACACACACACACACACACACACTCTTTGAGTCTCTGCTGATTAACAGTAGTATAGAACAATAGTGTCAATTTCTAGGAGTTCACTGCCTGGACATTATACTGTGAGAAAACTCTGTGTTTCATTATCAGGTCTGCAAAGCCAAGCCACAGAGCTTCAAAGTCACTAACTCTCTCTCTCTCTCACACACACACACACACACACACATGCACACACACGCACACACACATACACACACTGAGGGAGAGCTTCGGCTCTGTGAAACTGGGATTCAAAAGAGATATCTGTTGTTGACCAAAACAATAAATGGATCAGAATTTACAAATAGATGCAGTTAAGACTGGTCCAGTCACATTACTATACAGTGACCATAACATCTATGATATTCAATGTCTGACATGTGAAGGAGAAAACTAAACTGAAGAATTTTATGCTGTAAATTTCTAACCTGTGTGTGTGTGTGTGTGTGTGTGTGTGTCTGTGTGTCTGTGACTGAGAGTGAGTAAAATGACACTCGTCTTTCTAAGAGTGGATTGGGGCCAGTGGGGTTTCATACTAGACTGTGCAAAGGGAGTTTTCCTCAGTACACACACACACATACACACACACACTCACTCACACACACACACACACACACAGATCTCCTTTGGCTGGCATATGATTTTAAGAACCCCAACAATAACAACAGATGAAAGACAAAAAGAATGTAGAGAGCCTGTAGACAGACAAAAAGATATTAAGACAAGAAGTTGAAGACCTAATATGTCAGCCAGAACAACAGAGATACAAATGGATGAATTGACAATGTAAAAAAAAAACCAGAACAAGTAACAGTGAAAAAAGAGGCAGTGGCAATGGGTGAGAGAGAGAGAGAGAGAGAGAGACAGACTCCACCACAGCATTCCCTTCCCACACTATATCAGGGAGAGATATTCTTTCACTTACTCATTCACCACCAACACCCCCGCCCCTCTCACCCCCCAAAAGCACATGAGCACACACATAAACACACACACACATACAAACACGCACAAACCAGATTGACAGAGACTGACAGAGCACAGCAGAAGAATGTAAAGTTTTTCCACAGTTACTCCCCTATTTTCATACTTCTCTGTCTCTCTCTCTCTCTCTCTCACACACACACACACACACACAGAGGCTTTATTGGAGGGTAGTTAAGGGAGTGAATTCCACAGGGACAGCCGGAATGCTCAGGAACAGATTTGTTCCATTATGTGTTGTGTGTGTATGTGTGTGTGTGTGTGTGTGTGCGTGTGTGTATTATAGTGATACAGATCAACAGAATTCAGTACCTTATAGTTGACTGAGCATTCATTTTTTATTAATATTAAATGAGATTTACAGTAGTCAATAAATTTTGTGGTCTGTTGCTATGTATGTTTTATAAGAAAAATATAGATTATAATCCCATATCATTCTGTTCTCTGTCCACAGCTACTCTCAGGTTACCCAAACATAGGTCTGTGCTTCCTCACAGGATAAGAATAGTCCAACAATGGCTTAATCCATTCAAATCAAAGACTTTAGCAATAATTAAATGAATCACATCAATCAAACCCGTGACAAGATTTAGTCATTTTGTGAATGACTGGGTCCATTGATTAGACCCACTGAAAGAGAATACTACAAGGCAATCCTGTACTACACAGACATGTTGCCTTTTATGTTACATTAATTGAGGCAATCCAACTATGCAGAAATTGTATGAATGACTAAATTCAAATAAACGGATTCTATAATTAATCTACACAGTTTAAACTGATAGTGAGAATAGAATCCTGTGGTGATATAAATATTTAATTTTATACTGATATGCAATACGTCTCTACCTACAGCTGTTGGGAGGATAAATATTATCATTTCTGCTGAGCTGTCAATGGCAAACAAATGAGTGTGTCAGCTGACTGCTGGATTAAGATGCCTCTGCAGGAAGTGTGTAAACTTGGAGACTAGTGAAGGGTGCTAAATCACAAAGCTCCGATAAAGATGCATCTATCTGAAGATAACAAAGCTCAGAGCATTTGTCTGCGTGTGTATGTGTGAGAGAGAGAGAGACAGAGAGACAGAGAGGGAGAGAAAGACAAAGAAAAGGCAGGTGTGTGTGTGTGTGTGTGTGTGTGTGTTGCCACACTTCAGTAGGGAACTGCTTGTGTATGCAATAGTTGCTGAGGGTGAGACACGTTTGTCAGTACACTGTGGTGTATTTATCACAATCTGGATGCAGAATGAAATTCATATGTGGGAGATACAGAGGACCGAAGGAAAATGGCTGATGGCTTTCTGTTGCCACGGGCAACCCAAACAACTAACCAGGGACTGGGTCATTGAATCGGGTTATTGAAATGCAAAGACTTGCCCTCCGCTACAATTATTAGTACATATGTGGGAGCATTACCTATGACAAGCATCAAATGTCATACAGTGTGGGAAAGATATGTTGGAAATACCATTGAATGAATCCCCCACAGCAGGCCTGTCTAATCTCATTCTATGAACATCTGTGTGTGTGTGCGTGTGTGCGAGCGTGCACAGTGCTTGCATGCATGTGTGTGTGTGTGTGTGTGGTTGCGCGCATTGCTTGTGTGTGTATGTGTATGTGCGTGTGTGTGGGGGGGGGGGGGGTGGTAGGGGTGGTGGGGGGTTGCACCTTTGAACTGTGCACACTCAAACACATCCCTATGAAAAATGTGTAACCTTCATATAACCATCTAAACAAAACATCTAAATAACGTATAACCCCCCAAGTGCCACAGATCATGACAACCATTTAAATTCAATACAACTGATGATCAAAAGCATAAACGTTAGTTTTCCTCAATATTCACACATGCAATTCATGCACAGCCACTGAACATATGAATTTATGCATTAGATACATGCATGGAGCAAGTGCATGCGCAATATACTGAATGTATTGGCCAGCATAGGTTTGTAGGAGGATGATCTGATGCATGTGTGGAGAAAAGCTTTTGTAGAACAATAAGTGGTGCATAGCTCTGCTGGGGAGTAGGCTAGTGACCTACTCAGCCATCTCAGCAGACTGGGCAGTGCAGTGACCATCACTACAGGGGAGATGGCTTTGTGGCAGACAAGCCTTCCCAAGGTTAAACATTTCACTGCTGGCTGCCTGGCTGGCTGGCCACAGACAGGGACAGGACTGTATCTTGTATGTTTTCTGTTTTCTTGAAAAGAACTTACAGAAACACCTGGGGGTTTTATTCCATTTGCAGGCATTAAGCAGACAGCGGTCCATTTTTTTTTATCACCGACGTCAAAAAATAAGTTACCTGAAAATTTAATTAACAGTCACTCTCACAACTTCTATTTATCTGTACCCTAAACGCTTTGGAATATGACAGTCGCTATGGCTGTGCTGCGTTGGCCGTGCAGCGATATTCTGCCTCGTCAGATATTAACAAATGATGGCAAGCCATTACCTAATTGTGCTTGTTTTTTCGCTTTATTTACGTGATGGAAACCTGGTAGTTGCTATTTTGGCCCTTCAGTGGACACAGTGCCTACCAACTTTATTTGTTTTTCGCCTCGTAATGACGTCTTTTGTGCCCAGGTAAACGGAGTCAGACCCCGTTGCGCGGAGATGAGCGAGCCAGTCGCACGCGAGCTGTGCAAACCGGGTATTCGTCATTCTCGCCTGGCGGCTGAACAGCTGTCGAGATCAAGCCGTAGTTCCCTCAGGCAATAAGCACCGCAATCTGGCTTCTGTTTGCTGAATATGGTGCGGGGCATTGCTACTCATGCGGGGGAACAGACAGACCAAACAAACTATGTCGGGCCTTCTCAAAGTCATGTTGAAATTAGAAATTTAAGTCGGCGGACCGAGTTTAGGTCCATTACATTTTCCAAATTAACCTGAATGTAACGCAGGTAATTTATATTCAAGTACTTGATACTGGAGTTAATTCATAATTCTGAAAAGCTCAGCATGGAATAGACTAAACACCACGAACACAGACTACAAAACCGACAAGTTCATTCATGTTTTCACAACATTTCAGTAGAGGTAATAGAGGCAATACAGACTCCCCGTGGCAGGTTCCCACTTTCAAACTGTCAGGGCCTAAATGAAACAAGCCTTGTAAAAGGACGAGTATGCCCGGCCTCATTGCTCCAGAATGGTCCTCTCAGCCATTTCCTCCCCACACAATCCACCTTCTTCAAGACTTTCTTATTTCTGGCTATTTGAAGCCCATCTCAAAATCTTTGCGAAATGAGACGCCTCAAGCATCACTATTGCGGAAAACAGGGATAACAGGTTAAGACTCGTTATTAGATATGGTTTAATGATTGTACCGCCTGGTGCCTTGCAAACAGTGTTTCCCTCTGGTGAACTGGCTACCGTCCCAAATAATGAAGCAACTCAACATTCACATACGGTTCTATGTAGGCTATGTAGATTACCAGTAGCCTTCCTTTATGTAGTTCCATTCCAAGCCTTAAAATAAAATGTAGCGCTGAAATATATTAAAGTGAAAAGAAGCATTTCACATAAATATCGTAACATTACTGCGTGCAAAGGAGATTTTTGGATACCAGCGATCATGAAATGTTTCACAGACCACTATGGAATGTTAAGGTTTTAACTAATACTGGAAAGCAACATTTGATAGGAAATAATACCACTGGAATACAAGCCATTTCTAATAAATCTTTTTGTTTGCAAATAAACTTTTGATTCCAAGAGTGTGGGAATGAAATCTGATGAATTTAAGTACATTCCTTCCTAATTTTACGGTATACAGTCTCTGTTGTGAGGAATTCTGATTTCAGGCTTGGTCGGACTTGGAATGATTTGTAGACTATAATCGCTAAAATTCCGATCGCAGTATACCACTGCGCAGCTGGCACAAGTCAAGCTGCAACCTTTTGTGCCACTACACCCTGTCCGATTTATGCCAGTCAGAGCCATGCGCTTTGGAGCTGGATATCGACTCCTTTTGAGTAGATTTGAGTAAAGACTGTTCTGCAATTAAGACTCGACGGTATGACAGTATTATTCCACACAGAACACGCAACATGAACCATACAGATGTTCCGATGTGTGAAATAACTTCTACTGTTCCCGGAACAGTATAGTAGGCATAATTTGTCAATGACATCTATGAGTGCGTTTTAAGTTACTTTTCGCATTGTGGTAAATAAAACAGTGACAAATATCAGTTTTACTTACTGGAACAGACATTTTGTCGTCCGTTTTTGGTGCGTCCACCGTTGCTGAATGTGGTTTAACGGAAAGTCTTCTTACAGCTCTACGGTTTTTCAACAGAAGAAAACGCTATTCTCTCGATAATTTCCTCGGTGTCTGTCTATTCCATCTCCTCTTGTAGATATTTATCCGCGTCTTGTCCACTTCTTCTGGATAATTTAGGACAAAGCTAATTGTTTGAAATATTTCCCCAACACCTAAGAGCAGCCCACAAAATGCGACGCAGTCCACTTCATGTATGCTTCGTGGTCTTTTAAAGCACCCTGTCTCTCAGCGTTGTGGACCGGTCTGTTTCTCCAGTGTCATTCGGTTTTGTCAGCTATGTTTAATTCCTTGAAGCACTGTATTTGAACTGAATGATATTCTCTTCTTGCTGAGCACTTGTTAAGTTCAGAGAGCAAAGAATTTCCTCACTTACCGGCTGTGTTCTGTATGCGTGCGTGTATGTCACCTCGCTGCACACACAACCGACGCACTGCCCTCTCTCCCTCGCTCTCCCTCCTCTAATGATGGAATCATCAAGTTCTGTTTAAAGGGATAGCCGCTCAAAGAGACCAGGGAAACACTCAGTATGTTAGCAGCCAACTCACTAGCGAAATAAAATTGTTCTCATCAGTAGCAAGGACATTGTTTTAAGTTTAATATCATATAATCGCAGTTATTTTCAGTTCCACGCGGAATATTTCATGATTGACCAACAGTTTTCTCCAATCAGTGTTGTAAGAAAATTCTGCCTGTTCTTACATGCTGTCGGCAGTGTTGCATTTTATTGAAAGAATTTCTTAAGGCTTTAAGTTACCTCGGTGGGCTTCATAACTTCTCGCAAATAAACGACCAGACCACACCTTTTTACAAACGCAACTTAAGCATTTTTCACAAACAATAAGCGACCATGCTAATGTAGAGGTCATTAAGAATGAGATGATCCAATGAACTCACTACTTTACTGTAATTCTGTGCAGATACGACTGCATTGTGGAATATGTTTTCATCTGCAGTTTGGATCAGCGTAGTCGATATAACACAGCCTCACGTCTTCAAAGTTAAGAGGTAAAGGTAAGGGGAAGAACATTATAAAAGACATCATAATCCACGTGTAAATTTTCAAGGATACCATATGATTAGCTGAAGATTCCAGTTATGTCTATTCTGGCACCATGCTGAAAGCTTTGAAAATTTCGGAGGAAATTCAAATTACTTTTGAACTCATTATATTGAGAAAAAAATCCGACCAGCAATATTTTGTGTTCTATATGTACTTGGAGAAAACTGAACAAGAGTGTCCCAACAGTGTTTCAAGGTCCTGGCACCTTGTTTATACAGTCTCTCCATGCTGCATTGATCTGTGTCCTTCAGTTCTGCCTGTTTTAGATAATGGTAGAGCCTGGTTTTTGTCAAGATTCCTGAATTTTACAAAGGCCAAGGACCATGGAATGCTGAGGAACATTCACATTCTCAAGTTCATTTCCATACAGACTTCACTTCTCTCTCTGGAATACAGTAGGATTCTTCAGATTATAATATGGAGGAACTTCTTTGAATTTAAACTATATTTTTTGTGGTCTTGTCTTTCAAATTGCACACCCTCCGTAAATGCCTCTTTCATGTAGTCCACGTTGAGTGAGTCTTTTCTAAAGATTTGTCAAAGAGGTCTTTTTTTTTTTTGTCTGAGATCTCAAATGGTTGCCCTTGAATTTGCTTTGGCCTCCATTGCCAGCATGCTCACTGTTGAAGGTTTTAAGACACATCAGTATCATAGCCATAGTCATTGTTCATTCCCCTTTGCATTTAGTACCTGCTTAATTTATGAGGGAGAGCTGTGGTGACTGGAAGGTTTATAGGTCTCTCTGAAATTAATCACAACTGTTGGTGGTCAAGAACCTTTAAGCTGGAGCCTTTACAAAGGTTCTTGCTATATATATATATACTGTGCGTGTCCATTATCAGCATGCATTAACTGAAACAGGTTGAGCACCGAAGCATGTTACACAGATTGGCATTGAGTTCTCTGTCTCTCCTTCAGTTTTGTTGTACTCACAACAAAGCTGAACCGAAACAAACATTGTTCCATTTTTGCTATCTGTGTAAAGGGGAAGATCTGAACCAACTGACCAAAAGTAGGTTCTGTGGTAAACAGGTTACACTGGTTGTGAGAAGTGTTCAGCTGTGTTAGTTAGCGATGAGCATTTCTCTCCAAGGTATTCCCATTGGCTCAGGGCTTTACCAAACAACCTTTAATTATTTAGCAACATGAAGATCTCTTAGACTTGTCTGTTGACCCTGATTCCATCTGATTCCATGTTGCTGCAAGCAACAGGGAGAAGAGACGCCTAAAGAGAAATCAGTTTAATGAGGCAAAATCATTTTCACCATGTTAGTCTAGTGGTTGCCGTGGTAGACCTGATTACCTATTACATATCAAACCTTGGTAAGTTTTAGTTGTTTTTAGTTTTTTCACTCTCTAACAGTGGCACTATTGGATGTTCCACACTGATTTGGAAATGTGCTTTGTTTATGTTATGTGTACACTCATGATAACACTCATAGTACATGGTAATGACTACCAAAGAACAATCTGTGCTTACCAAAGTATTATTTCATATTAATACAGAAATACTTTGTTATGACATAAACAAGACATTATGCTGTATTTATGCAGTGTACATATAATGATAATGCACTACCATTACAATCTTGTAGTACAAAATTGCCTCATCTTTTGATACTTGTTGGGCATTTTGTTTGTTTGTGTGTGTGTGTGGGTTTTTTTTTTTCAGTTTATACAAAACAGATACAGGGTATCCATTAAATGTGAGTAAACGTTCCTGGCCTACAACAGAGAGCCCAAATGTTTCTGAGGTGCCTATTATCCACTGGGAACAGGAGGTAAAAGGCATTTAGAGCATTTCACCCCGCTGTTATTTTAGCGTCTCCTTACACTGATTGTTCATAATTATCCTCTCAACAGTGCTGTCTATTTTTAATCAGCATCCGGCCTGTTTGAAATGATGCACTCGGTGACAGACAGACTCACATGCCTGGAGCTTAAGTTTGTGCCAAATATATAACAGGCATTCCATTCAACCACCTATGGTTCAATAAAACTTCTGCGTATGGGACCCATCAGAGGTTCCCCATCTATAGGGGGAACAACTGATATTTGCATGTGCCATTTCTAAAAATGTGTTTAACTGCTCAATAGATATGGATCATTGGATTTTTTTTTTAATTTAATGTCATCACATACAATGCAGTTTTACATATATTATCAGTAAAAATTGTCATTTGTGTGTTCACTCTGATCTTTTTAATTCGTTAAGAAGAAAGAGTATTCCTTTTACCATTTACCACTTCAATACTGAAACAACAAGACAAGTGAAGAACAGAAGAAGTTATGTACTGGAGGGAGCATGAAATTTAAAAAGGAAAAGAAGAGAAGCAGATGGCGGGAATGACTTTTCAGATGATGGAAATAGATGTTGAAGATGACAAAGAGACAATAGCTTAAAGGGAAAAAAAGAGGAAGAACTCTACAATGGGACACCTTAGGGGTAACGAGAGCTGAAAGCAGAGAAAATGAGAAAGAGAAAGCAGCAGAAGAGGATAAGGGAAATATCAGGGGTTCTCGCAGTCAAGGAAATAAGAAAAGAGAGGGTAGAGAGGGAAGGTGTGTTTAAATAAAGATGAGATGGACCAGCTCCTCTCTGTGCACCACAGACACAGAACACAGTTCACACACACACACACACTGGTGTGTGTATGTGTGTGTGTGTGTACGTGTGTGTGTGGGAAAGGGGGAAATTGAATAAAGATGAGAATGACTTCTGGTCTCCGGAGTCTTCAGGGCTATCTGTGTGAGTGTGTGTGTGTGTGAAAGAGAAAGCCAGTGTGGGAATTGATGTGAGAGCCATGCTACACTGTCCATTTCTGTGTGTGTGTGTGTGTGTGTGTGTGTGTGAATGAGAGAGAGAGAGAGAGAGAGAGAGGGGGGAGAGAGAGAGAGGTGGGGGGGGGGGGAGAGAAAGGTATGAATGAGAATTCCTGTGTTAGAAGTGAGATTTGAGTACAGATTGTGAGGAAGAGTAAAGCAGACCTCTCTATTCTCAGCATGCTCTGTGTTTGAGCAGTAGTTGGGAAGCCAGTTTAGTGTAGTCCAGGAGGACAGTGATTAAGATGGAGAATAATGTATGCAGTAAAGATAAATTACCCTTGAGAGCCTGCAGCGAACTCAAATCCTACAGGATGTGTCAGTGGTGTGAGCTGCCTGCATCCAAATTCCCGTCTAGATCCCTCTCCACATACAGAGTACCAAGTAACATGCCTGCACAGTAACCATGAATGTATATAAGGAAATGGAGAAAAGGCAGTCTTTATATGAACTTGGTTCACCTAGACAAGGTCAGATAAAATTTAACTGTTTTTTTCTGTTGGCTGCCAGCAGATATGAAGATAAATAAACGTAACTTCCCAGCACTCACGGGGGCGACAGGAGGATCCTGGATTACATAAACAAGACATATTATCTTCGAGTGTGTGGACGCACAGGCCGGAAATACCGATCTCGTGTAGAACATCTTAAAAATGAGGATGGGAAAAGAGTGGAGGTAAAAGGATAACAAAAAGTGACAAAAGGAAAAGTAGCGAGTAAACAAAAAAGTGAGAGGAATGACACTGTAGGGCATCTTTGGTCTCACGGAGAGAGATGTTACATGGTAGGGCATCTTTGGTCTCACGGAGAGAGGTGTTACACAGCTGGGTTACAGAGAGAGATTGGGAAGTGAAATGTCTTGACCTCTTTTTTTTCAACTGGGTGCAACAGAAGCCTCGACATCCTTCATACCCAACGGGGGTGGGGGAGGGTTTTGGGCCTGTAGGGAGTGTATGTGTGTATATATGTGTGTGTGTGTGTGTGTGTGTGTGTGGAGTTGGCACAGAGCGTCTGGGGGATGGGGAGGAGTGGGGCATGGATACGAGGCAAGACATTTCTGATGAAACAGTTTGACCCAACTGGCACAAAATGGGTCGTTAACCCTTAGGGAGAAAAGACAGTCTTTAATCAGTGTGTCATAGTAATTAAGAACAAGACATTGCTTCGTACGAAAAAAAAAAAAGTAAAAACCGAAAGACTTGATTTATTCTGTGTTTCAAAAGCGATAACATTGTTTACACCACTGGCAAAGGGTAATGACGTCAAAAATCTACCCAGAAAGATCTCTCAGAGGACACTTAAGAGTGTATACACAAGACAAACAAGTTAACAACATCCTGTCGAAACCTATACCAAAAACAATGTCCCTGAATATATTCATCTTCCAGACTCAGACATGTGTAATTACACGAATGCTATGCAGTCCCGCAGACGGGGCAGAGTAAGATTAGGGCTTCGTCCATACCATACTGTCGAACATAAAAAGGAGCAGACACTTTCTGATATTCAGTGGGGAAAAGCTAACTAAGGACAACTGTGTTCATGGTATGCAGAAAAGATTTTTTTTTTCTTTCAGTTGGCAACGTGTTCAGTCTGAGATGAGAAGTCTCTTTTCCTGAGGGGCCGTGGGGGGTATGCAGGTTTTCACTCCTACCCTGTGCAGACACACCCAATTCAGTTAATCAGGGCCTCAAGGAGCCTCTGGTACCTGCACTCAGGTGTGTTCATGTAGGGCAGCAGTAAAGTCCCGTAGGAGTTTGGCCCTTCAGGAAGAGGACGGCCTAAAGCAATAGAAAACACCTATACTCTGTCAAAACACAACATCAGATTAAAACTGGGTTGGTGGAGAGGTGGTCTGTGTAAAAGAAATGTATGCCCATTTTTTTCTGTTCATTGCTTCACCTTGCTATACAGACACTGCTATCCACAACATGGTACCCTTTCCGAGTCTTGGGGGGGGGGGGGGGGGGACAAAAATCGATGAATTCCTTCTCTTTTTTTGCCTTGAAGGACAGGTGATGTTTTGATATGTATGGAATATGCAGAAAACAGAAAAATGTATGGAGGCTATGAGTCCAAGTCTCATCTGGTCAACTGTGCTCCTTACAGACACTGGACTGAACTCTACTCATCTATCATCAGGGTCTTCCAAAGATCTGACACAGGTCAGGAGTTAAACGGTTGCATTACTGAGCAAGGAAAACAGCGTGAAGCGTGTATAAGCAGGCATGTCCCCTCTCCTGTCATCGTTTCATGTTGCTGAGCCGTGCGGTTTTCTCCTGCTCAAACCGCCGTTGATCCACTCGTTCTAGAAAGTTCTTTCTCTCCACATACCTGTAAGGGAAAACAATAAACATTGGTTTTACATGGGACATTGCATATGTAATACTGCCACAGAACAACACCCAGAGCAATCTGGTATCACTGCACCAGGAGCCTAACGGACATATATGCAGAATCTAGACAGATGGCTGCAGGCTAACACCCCCCACCCCAGCAATTCTGCCACCTTACCCGTACACACTCTCACAAGCACAGACGCATACACACAGACACCAAAAAAAGAGAGAACAGTTATGTAACGTGTATAGTATTCTCACCATATGGATTGTGTCTAGTGTCTCTCAGCTTTGCGTGGGTATGCTATATAGTCTATTTAGTCACTTATAGCCCACCATATCTCAAAATGACATTAGATTCTGCAGTTTCCCTGCTGTCCAAAACTGTATATTAGCGTGTCCTGCTCCTGTAGTCTTGGGACTGAGGGAAATAGCAGCTGAGAGACATGTTATGCAAGGCCCAGGTTGACTGCTACGGAGAACAGCTGTGAGCTAGCTAGCGTGCATACATCTCCAGAGCTTTGGAAACAGATGTTCACAATACAGAAGAGGGAGAAGCATTCAAGACGGAGATGACACTGAATGCCTTCTGTTTTAACTGATAACCTACAGTATAGGTCATCCTTGAAGGTCACAGGAGCTTAAGGCAGCACTCCTGAGCCCAAA
This sequence comes from Chanos chanos, assembly GCF_902362185.1. Lineage (NCBI taxonomy): Eukaryota > Metazoa > Chordata > Actinopteri > Gonorynchiformes > Chanidae > Chanos > Chanos chanos. The sequence continues at coordinate 38,772,563 of NC_044496.1, forward strand.
TGAACGTGTAAGCTTCATACTTCCCCGATTATTACAATGGAGCTAAAGAAAAGAGCTCAGGATTTGAGTTAACCAACCCTACATTCAAGGACATCCACAACCCCATCATTCATCCACCATTTGCTGTCTTCTAATTTCTCTGTCAGTCAGGGAAGAAACTTGGCCAAATCCCCTTGAGAGGCAGAGAGAGAGATGGGGGAGGGGGGTGGGGTGGAGGGAGAACCTTTACCTGGGTCTAAAAGCCAGGGTTTCTTTGTGGGAACTCTGCCCTGGAAGCTTGCATCCAGGCCCCAATGTAGCCTGTACAGGAGCTGTCTGGAACCCTAAAAAATGCAGCTAAAGAGGGCTGTGGGTCTTCCGTGTGGTCTAGTCCATCACATTGAATTTGTTACACCCTCTCTCCCAGACCAGGACCCTCCACACCCTCCTGCTAAACCACATCTCTCCCAAGAAGACAAAAATATGGAAAAACGGAGTCAACAGGCAGCAATTTAGTCTGTTAGAGGAACTTTATTTTTAAAACCCCTTCAATCTTGGGTTTTTAATTTAGATTTACTCTTCAACAATACAGTCTGAAACCGACCCAGAGCAAGTGTCTTACTTCATCAATCAGTACTGGTGATCTCGGTTATTAAAAAAAAAAAAAAAAAAAAAAGACTATCTTCACATACGGTACTGAAGGAGTTAAATACAAGAATTTAAGCACGACTGGTCTCGGCATGCAAAGATGATGTCATTCTAGATCATCATCCCCTGAGGAAAAGATACACACCCCCCCGCCCCTTCCCCCCTTCCCAACCTAGTATGCCCAAGTGCATCTTGGGAGTCTTACACATCACAAAAACAAGGTCTGCCACCCCAGGGGGATGCCATCTCGCAGAGTGCACACACACCGACCACACATGGCCACAGTGGGCTGGGTAACTATGGTGACCTGGTCATACACACAGAGGGCACGCTGGTACTGGAGAAGGGCTTTAAAAAAGAAAAAAAAAAAACCCAAGAGGAAAGGAAGAGAACAAAAGCAATACGAGTCTGTGTATGTGTGAATGGAGTGAACCACTGAGACAGGAGACAGGGGACCAGCTGTAGTTATCAGCCCAAGAGATCTCAGCAATCTACACCCCGCACAAATCAATAAATTAGCATAAACGAGAAGGTCAAGGCAATTAAAATGCAAACGAATCATAGGAGAGGAGTCGTCAGACCAAATTATTTTATCCAAAGCATGGTGAACGTGGCGCTGTGACGGACTTAGAGTCGGGTGCCAGCCCGCTTATCGGATTTCTTTCAAAACAAAGTCTAGATCTGATCTGAAACAAGCACGTCTTATTCATGGTCAACGCTTATTGCAGCTTATGCATTTAAGAGGGGAGTCTATCCTACCTGTGGATATTTTCAAGCTGCCAGACATGTTGATTCTTTGCATAAGGCTGCAGTTCATTCAGTGAAAGAGCTTTGTGATGACTGTGAAGGGATTTTTGCTCACAGCAGGGAGAACAGAATAGAAAGGGTAAGACAGCATCTGCATATAATACCATCAATATGACTGTCACTGAGCAGACCTCAAAACCCACAGTGCCATTCAACCCTCACACACTGAGAGACAGAGAGAGAGAGAGAGAGAGAGAGAGAGAGAGAGAGAGAGAGAGAGAGAGAGAGAGAGAGAGAGAGAGCACAACCACACTGCAGGGCAACATGGGTAATGAGAAAAGAAGTGTTGCAGCACAGAGGAAACTTCACCCAAAGTAATGTAATATACTCAACTTGCACCTTGACCGTGTAAACAGATGACTGTCTATTACTAACAAATGTAACATAGAGTACAATTTTTATGATTTTTATGTATCGCCTGGTATCTCATCATCTAAGCACCCTGTACGGGGGACAGTGATTCTGAGGGGAGTATGAATTGGTATTAAACTGTGAATGTGTGGTTAAGAGAGTAGCTACTTCAAAGATGTACATTATAATGTGTATGTCATGTGTTTTATCAAGATTTAATCACAAGCCTCTGGACCAATCAAATTTGGGGATTTACTAAAGCCATGATAAAAATGCATTTAAACCTGTAAAGGTCTTTGTACTGCCTGCAGATTGTAATACTTTATATTAAACCAAACAGCATCCTAAAAACATGAAAACTCGCATCGGTCAACGTTTCAGCCATGGGAATAATGCAACGCTTTCTTCCAAGTATTTTTTTCTTATCTGTTTGTTCTGTTTAATGCTTTTCTATAATTATTTTCTCTGTAGCATGACCCTTAATCTCCTGAAAGCTGCCCACAAAATAAAATGAATGATTATTTGAAGTATAGCAAAATCCTTGACATTAGCCTAAAAAAGCATTCAGGATGAATCCATTAGACAACATTTCAGTCTCAGAGTTTGTAGTAGCATGACTAAAGCTCAATAACTTGTTTCATTAACTTACAGGTAAAGAATGATGAAATTATATTAAAGTGCGGTTCCCCTTTAAGACAGAGTCTCTGAAAACATTCTAAGTACACTGATTAATACACATTAACTACACTCATTAGATATGTGTGAGGGATAAAGGGAAAACTGAGAGAAATCTCTTAGACCGTTTATTCCAAACCTTCGTCACAAGATTAAATTTGCATCAGCCGTATCAAAACACGGTGACTGACTTCCTGTGGGCATGTGAGTGTACCTCGTTATAGAGATTGTATCTATCCTGTGACATACATTTCCACTGCACTCTGAAATGTCTGGCCTATGTTAGTTCCGTAACTATTCAGAAGTAACACATTGTGCTTTTCTGTGGTATTGCTGCTCAGGGATGCAGAACTATTGTTTTCAGTGCGAGTGGGCTGTAAAACCACAGATGAGATGAACATGTATTTTTATCACTGTGATTGAAGTGTATGCAGGTATGTATTTGTGTGTGTGCGTGTGCGTGTGTATGTGCGTGTGGGTGACTGAGGAGAGCATGGAACACTCAGCCCATAAGAGCTAGTGCTTGCCCAAACGTTTATAATTGGCAAGTCAATGACCCCCACATCCTCACACACTCTCACACGCACCCACTCACACACACACACACAAGGTCAGGCTGTGTTCATTATCTAAAATCCTCCAGTGTTCAGGGTCGTATGTAAGCACCTTTCTCTGCTGAAGACACATTCACACACATTACACAACACTGCATGGATAGAGAAAGGAGAAAACTAACACACCAAACACCACACTTTTCTGACTGTCAGAGAGTGTGTGCATGTGTGTGCGTGTGTGTTTGTGTGTGTGTGCAGTCTAAGATATGGTTTTCGAAATGGTATAGAAAACATGTCATTTCAGAGAGAGACTTTGCTATGAACCAATCCACCCTGTTCAATTACAGACTAACACACACTCACACTTCCCCTGATTCCACCACAGGAAATGACACTTTTAGACCTGTGCCCAACGACCAGTCACAACACAGGAACTGCCACCACCCCAAAACCTTATGAATCCTGACCATATATCTCCTCAGGCTAAGACCCTTCAAGATAAAACCACTTGCAAATTTTGTGTTACAGACACTAGATATTCCTAGTCCATAAATAAGATCCTTATGAATCCATAACACACACAAACCGCTCATAATTAAGGTTATGGTCATCTCTGTTCTGTTCTACAATGGTCTCCATTGAGAAAGAGGAAAAATGCCCAGTTCAGACACTGGAACTCAATGTGTTGAATTTTCTTTCGATTAAACTTTCTGCGTGAACCGTGAGAAACATGGAACTGGGATTCACGCTGCTCCCTTGAGCATTTTCCTGTCAGAGAATCCAAGTCAGCTCATTTTTCCTGTGCAGCTACTAATCTCATTGAGTATTTTTCTTTTTTTTCCCAACCACTGCCACATGGAATTTCACAGAGATTTTTGGTGTCCCATTATTTGACAAATGCACCTTTACAGAGCTTAAAATGCATCCTACTTTCAGTTACCAAAATATGCATCCAAACATTTGAAGCACCATCTGAATAAACTCTCAATGGTCACTCCTCACCCTTGTCACCAGCATCCCCTCTTTCTAGAAAGTTCCGGTTTGTTCATCCATTTTGTGCGGAGCAGCTTAACATTCTGTTGCTTCACTTCTCCCGACGCTCAAACCCAGCCCATACATGTCAAGCCCTAAGATAAACCTTTTAAGAGTAAGCGCTGTTAGTCTACTCCCGGTCCAATCGGTCTTCCAAGGCACTGCAGCATCCTGAACGGTTACTGCTGATCCAGGATCAGTTTCTCACAGCTGGTCATTACTTAGCAGCTAGACAGCTCTTCAATTATTCATCTGTTCACCAGTAACCTTTAGCAAAGAATAATGTCACTGCATTGGCCAGCTGACAGCCAAGGAGAAAGCCCTGAACGGAGGCAGCGAGACAAGCCGACTGGCTGAATTTAAACAGGTGGAAGACAGAACAATGCCACACTCACTTCTGGGTATGTAAAAACTTTGGGAGTGTTTGGGAGTGCTGAGTACTGCTGGTACTGACAGAAACAGCACGGTAAAACCAGAATCAGAACCAGTCTGGGTCATGAGGCAAGGTTAAAAGACAGCATTGGGTACTAAGCCTAAAGTAGACTACAGAGACTTAAGGAATCAAGCCCAATCAACTTACAATGCAAGGCAGTGCAAACCGGGCCTGGGCTAAAGACCAGTTCTCCTTTAGGAACTCCTGCTATTTATTTGTTTATTTCACAGTAACAGTGTGCTACTGGACTCTGTTGTATAGCACATTGCAGATGCTGCCACAAAGCAGCATTACAGAACCCCACCACCCACCCCCCCGGCCTGAAATGTCTAGTGAGCATGCCTGGAAAACTCCCTTAGGCTACACAGACATCATTAAAAACAACCTAAGGTCAGTATGGAAGGGCCTAGACACCAAGCATCAGCCAGGAGACCAAAACAGTGATTGGACAGAGTTGATATGAAACCTTACACAGGACCCAGTGGAATGTTAAGTTTTGACAGAAATCAATACAAGCTTTGACCTCAAATGCAGCAAACACTTCCATGCACATCACAGGTTGCCCTCTCCATCAATGAGCATGTTCCAAAGGCGTAGATGTAGATGTAGATGTAGATGCACCAACACTGGCACAGATGCCCTGCTGATGGTGAGACTTACCCTCCTTTACCCCTGTTGAAGATGGCCAGCTCATCTTCTATACCCTCCTCAGTTTTAAAGGCGTCCCAGTCCAGTCGGGATTTTTCCAGAGTGCTCATCTTCTGCTTCTTGACACCGATCTGGCTCAGAATGCCACTCATCCCGCCTGGCCTCTTCACACTACCAGGGTGAGACGCACAGGAGGATTAGGATTACAACTGAACACTTTAAGCTACTGACTGATGGGACCAGAAAACAAGATTTTAAAGTAACTGAAGAGAAACTTCACTCATATTTTTGGTGGAATGTTAGAAAATGAGAAAAACATCATGTGCAATATGACAATTTTGTGGAAAATTTATACTGCAGTGTCCAAGCCAGGAAAGGCAGGAGTGTGAAGAAAATGGTAGCTAAGAACCATGTCCAAAACAAGCGGAAAAAGATCCAAGCAGAGGTTATAGAGCTTAAAAGTCTGCTGTGGTTGTTTCCATCTTTCGCCTTCAGTCCTCCACACTGGAGGAAATGCCTGACTGTGTTCGTTTTGAATAATACAGAAGTCATCTTGACACAGAGGTTTCAGATGGCTGCTATGATGAAATGTTTAACGATCTGTGCGATGAAATTGCTGAAGACATCAGACTACCAGGGCCTCCTACTCACACAGGAGACCTAAAGGGAAGGGAGGAGGGGTTACTTGGGGTGTAGGGGAAAGGACATGTGTTCGGGGTTGGACCAATCAGACAATGGGGTGCACTAGTGGGTGTCGGGGGTCCAAGGACAAACAGTTTCACGCTCAGGTGAGTCATACGAAAGCTTCTGTCAAGGGGAACAGCACTAAAATGATCCCTGATACCTCCCTGTTTTATTTTTTTGGGTGGGGGTGTGTGTGAGTGTGTGTGTGTGTGTATGTGTGTGTGTGTGTGTATTTATTAGTAGGGATGGTGTTTTGGCATACTGGAGAATAAAAGTGCTAAGACTAAATAACTTTGTGGACAGAGAGGAAAAGGGAAACGTACCAAAAAGCCACTGGGCCTCAGATCAAAAGACCACACAACATCCCACTGTTTACAAGAGGCACACACACTGCACACCTTCGGATAGCTTTGTCAGAGGACCTCTTCTGCACTCAACAGCTTAGAACATCTCACACCAGTTTAGCTAAAATAGTCACACACAGAAATAAACACACACAGACACACACACACACACACACACATGCATACACAGACATAACAGAGGTACAGGATGAACAACAAACAGAAACAGCAACTCTTATGAAGAGAGAAAGAAAGAAAGAAAAAAAGAAAGAAAGAAGAGCTAGACTGTGTTTTGAAGAGAAACAAGGCTAAACTCAGAGTGACAGAATGAATTTGCCATCTGTGCTGAGGCTGTCAACACCATTCAAAGAGAAATGAACAGGAGGCAAAGAAAGAGAAGGAGAGGGAGAGAGAGAGAGAGAGAGAGAGAGAAAGAGAGAGAGAGAGAGAGAGAGAGAAGAGAGAGAGAAGAGAGAGGGAGAAGAGAGAGCGAGATGGTGGGGGGGACATTTTTATAAGCAAAAAGATTTTGAGAGGGCTTGTTTTTTTGTAAGTTTCTTCAAATGCCCTTCAGGAAGAAGGAACAATGCCAGTCCAAATCCAGAAAGAGCAAAGAGTGAAGTCCTATCTGTCTTAAAGAAACTCAGAGGACACACATACACACACACACACACATACACCCCTGCATATTTAAACATGTCCCATAAAACCCATGGTTACACAGACTGCTTTCTGCCAGCTGTAACAGTAGAGCTTCTTTCCCACAGTAGCAAGAGCCATGATGGACTAAACATCACAACACACACACACATACACAAATATACACATACACACCCACACATACACGTACATACACACACACACATACATACATACAGCAGGAGAAAAATCTATGAATACACAATCAGCTGTGCAATTTAAATATGGCTTTTCTCATGAAAGCATCTGGAGGCATAGAAGCATATCACATGTAGAATCCACATGATGAAGGAACTCTCATGTTCTACTGCAAGAAAATAAAAATAAATAAATTCGAAAAGAACTAAAAAAGTGAAGGATCAGAGAGGTGTAGTGGTGGGCTGTCTTGGCTCAGGTCTGACAAGAGAATGCCTGATTCTATCAAACCTCATTTGACCCAGTGGGATGAACCGTGTTTAAAAGCTCCACTCAACCAAGAGAACTTTCTAGAAATATTGAGTCTAAAGTATAGCTCCAAATGATTGATTACAGACTTATACGTCTTAATAGAGAGCCATTGATCATCCTTGGTACTAGAGTAGAAAAGTCATTTCTCTTTTTCTAAACTGAACCCCACTCTATCAAAATGGTTTGGAAACTTTGAATTAAAAAAAAAAGTCGATTGGTTATGTACCTGACTTGTAATGACTTTATTCGCTAATGTAATTATTTTCATAGTGGTTTGCTCTGTGGTTGATCAGGTGATAGATGATTTAATGCGCCAACTGAACTCAGGTGAACATGGTCACATAAATATGGACAGTATAATCCCTCTTCATCCTTTTCTCTTTTACAGAAAAAATAAAGAGATAGAGAAAGAGGGACAATGATACAGCTTAGTAAACAGAATTTCTATGGACAATCACACATGCACACTCACAGGCACAGGCATGAGCGCACGCACACATGCACACATGCACACACACACACACACACACACTTACACACACACACACACACACACACACACACACACAAACACAAATACACACACACACACACAAACACAAATACACACACACACCAAACACAAATACACACACACACACACACACACACACTCCAATGGAATCCAAGCTTAAACCTTTTCTGACAGGGGATCAATACACAATCAGGCCTCAACTGAGAGTCAATCCAGTCTGCCAGTATGAAGTGGTGAGTGTGAAGGAGAGAGCTGGGCACACAGCCAGACTTCACCACAGTTACAGGGGAGTGAACACTCGGCGCACGACACCAAGGTTACTGCACCCAACCTGGGGTATAGGCACAACCCACGCCCAAGGCTGCATGGCCTGCCTCTGACATGTTCATGCATACAAGCATGAGTGTGCACGCACGCACGCACACTTTAACACACATGCAGTCACAAGTACCATAAAGCCTAAAATTGTAACATAGGTAGACTATGAAATATGAACATTATGTAGACAAATCCAGGCCATGATTCTATCATGGAATGTTGATGACAAACACAGGCCTACACACACACAGACACACACAAACATGATTAGGCAACCTTAGAGCACTGGAGCCATAGAGTGCAGGCTTTTGCTAACACCCTATGCTTACACACACCTGACTGTGCTAATGAAGGAGCAGGAATGCGTGCCAGTGAGTGAGTCAGATGCATTGACTTAGGGTGGGATCAGGAGTCTGCTCACACTATGAGTCTACAGGAAGGAGGCTCTGTCACTGTGCTCCTGCATAGGGCTGGGCGGTATATCGACTTAAGTTATGTTTATATATTTTCAAAAAAGATATAGAATGAGACAATACCGTTTATGTCGCTATAGCTTGATGTTGCGTTAGATAACCCATTTCCTCCAAAAAGCCGTGTCAGTGTTTGCATCTTTCCTTTCTCACACTTATCACGCAAGCCCGACCCCACTCTCCATCTGCGTCTGCACACAAGCCCGACCCCACTCTCCCTCTGCATCTGCACGCAAACCCGCCCCCATTCTCCCTCTGCGTCTGCACACAAACCCGCCCCCACTCTCCCTCTGCGTCTGCACACAAGCCCGACCCCACTCTCCCTCTGCGTCTGCACGCAAACCCGCCCCCACTCTCCCTCTGCGTCTGCACGTAAACCCGCCCCCATTCTCCCTCTGCGTCTGCACACAAGCCCGACCCCACTCTCCCTCTGCGTCTGCACGCAAACCCGCCCCCATTCTCCCTCTGCGTCTGCACACAAGCCCGACCCCACTCTCCCTCTGCGTCTGCACACAAGCCCGACCCCACTCTCCCTCTGCGTCTGCACGTAAACCCGCCCCCATTCTCCCTCTGCGTCTGCACACAAACCCGCCCCCACTCTCCCTCTGCGTCTGCACACAAGCCCGACCCCACTCTCCCTCTGCGTCTGCACGCAAACCCGCCCCCACTCTCCCTCTGCGTCTGCACGTAAACCCGCCCCCATTCTCCCTCTGCGTCTGCACACAAGCCCGACCCCACTCTCCCTCTGCGTCTGCACACAAACCCGCCCCCATTCTCCCTCTGCGTCTGCACGTAAACCCGGCCCCCACTCTCCCTCTGCGTCTGCACGTAAACCCGCCCCCATTCTCCCTCTGCGTCTGCACACAAGCCCGACCCCACTCTCCCTCTGCGTCTGCACACAAACCCGCCCCCATTCTCCCTCTGCGTCTGCACGTAAACCCGGCCCCACTCTCCCTCTGCGTCTGCACGCAAACCCGGCCCCACTCAATCACAAGTTCTCCGGCAACATTGAGGGAGACACAGCGCTTGTCCACAATAGAGCCTGACTGATAAATCGGCGTGCCGATATTATCAGCCGATATGAGCTAATTGCAGATAAATTGGTATAGGCATTTATAACGGCCGATAAATGACAATTAAAAAAAAGAGATGGAGGATGGATCCTTCACCCATGGTATGACATTCATGTCGGCCATGCCTGATTTTGGTGCAGTAAGGTGAAAGCCAGTACAATCAGTCTAACATCAAAATTACATTTAATGTTACAATCAAGTTTGTCAACAGAGTAGTCTACACCACTCAACTAATGTAAGTTTATTTAGAAAACAGCGTAGTAGTTATAGCAAGTAAAAAAACAACGGTCCTGTCATTTCTCCCTCGTCCCTTCTAAAAATGTTCTCTGGCAACATCGTTTACAGCAACTTATAACGCTGTCCATTGCTAAATTAGGTTACCGACAAAGCAAGCGAACGCTGTGTTTCTCAGTGGAAGACTGCTGACGTTAATGAGCGATTAAGCTGCAGCGTTTAACTTATTCTGCCTAAATGAGGCAATGGTAAATATATCTGCGACTCGCATGTCTATAGGTACTGTCGGTGAACTGAAAATTATTAAAGCAGAGACATGCAAATAAATGGGAGCTGAACAAGTATCTAACATGGCTTGGTAGACACACAAAGTTACCTTGTTTCTCTTTCAAACATGTAGTGTGAAATCCCAAAGTAGCAAATCCCCGATATAACATGACTACAGTCATGTAGATGCATTCAACAGCAGCGTTTACTGTAGCTCACTGTATCAGTTTACTGCATTACTTATCAAAAAATGTAATATATTTTGTTGTACCTTTGTTTATTTTTAAACTGTTGTGTCATGTTATCTTGGTGAGGACTCTTACATAACTACACATAACAAAGGTTTGGGAAAATCTTTGTTTATGTTATGCGTTTCTGAGAAAAAAAAGAATATTATCATTATCGGATTTCTAAATAATCAAATATCAAGATCGGTATCGGTCTGAAAAATCCTATATCGGTCGGGCTCTGGTCCACAACGCCGAAGAAGACCTGGTTAGTAAATAGAAAAACAATGGTTCAATTATTTGGAGACGGTTTGGATTTAAAAGATGGGATGAGCAGCAAAACCATGCCATCTGTACAGAATGCCATAAACCGGTTGCATCCAAAAGTGGAAGCACTTCGAATCTCCTCCACCATTTACAACAGTGCCATAAACTACAGTATGAAGAGTGTGTTAAACTTCGTGCTGCTGCTGCAACACCAGCTGTGAAGCCTTCGAAGCCCGAAATGTCCTCCGCCCCGAAACAAAGATCATCTCAAGCTTCATTTACCCGTGGTGCGCCTTATGAAAGAAAAGTGGCGAGTGGCGCGATATAATTAAGGCGGTGGCCTACCACATATGCTAAAGATATGGTCTATGTTGCAACAGTGGAACAAGAAGGATTTAAAAAGCTGCTAAAAACCATTGACCCAAGACACCAGTTGCAACTACTTTGCAAGAGAAGCAGTGCCAGAAATGTACACTGATGTCAGACAGAACATTACCGACCGGCTCGCAAAAGTGACTCATTTCACACTGACAACCGA